>NC_056737.1:428237553-428410053 GCF_019279795.1 Protopterus annectens
AGATGAGGTGGCTATGATTCTGGAAGTACCCCACTAAGCAGTGTTTGTTTTTTCATAAAACAATCCAAGGTAATCCATTTTAAATAATGGAAGGCCTATGAAAAATGATAAACTTGAAGAGGGAGCAGATTAAGGGATAAGTAAGTAGCAGAATTAACTGACAATACACCCATAAAACTCAGCACCCTTCCTTCCCCATATTTCCAAAGGCCCTTTCCTATATATTGAGAAGGAGGAATTCACATTTCAAAGAGAATTAGCTTTGCATAACAGCAGACAGCTAGGATATAGAGAGATTGTTTTGATAGTCTACTAAACAGAATTCAAAGCTGTTCTTCCCTTCCTACAGATGTTTCTTAACAGGGGTAAATTTTCTGTTTCCGATCCAGCGATCTAAGTTGCACTTGAAAATGGACATGGAATTAACTTTGTTTTATGTGGGTGGGGAGTCAGTTCCATATCAGTGATATCCTCTGCAAAATATACCTGCCCCCTAAACCATTTTGTTGATGCTGCAGAAGAAGTTTAGATCTAGACCAAGTACTTTTGATGGTATTTGACTTGCTGATGTGCAGTAAATCCAACAGTAATGGTTGAAGGATGCCTTGTATGCCAGACACAGGCCACCTCTTAGCAGTCTGTATATTACCTAGTGTAGTAACAGGGCTTTTAATCAGTCTATGTAGGACATGTTGTTTAAGGTCTTGTTTCCTTTTAGTAATGTATTTCTTTGGGTGTTTCAGTTGTGAATGTGTCTGGACAAATACATGTCAAAGGGGCATTATAGTCAATGACTGGCCTATTGAGGGCTGAATAAAGGAAAACAATGACCACCCCTAGATCAAGACACAATTCCTTTGTTTATAAGCTGAGCAATATAAAAGGACTTTCTTACAACAACAGACACGTTGGTCAAACGTTCGGTTGCTGTCTACATAAGTTCATAAATCCTGAACAACTGGGCCAACTCTTAGGGGCATATTGTCAACGTGGTAGTTCCTTGGGGAAGATGACTTCCAAAAGGATACAATAACACATTTTTGGCATTTAGTTTCAGACTATGATTTTGACACCAGTTACTTATTTGAGACAAACCTTCCTGTAGGATGGCTAAGTTATTTGGGGAATCAATGACTGCTCCTACCTTGGAGTCATCTGCAAACTTAGGCAGAGCCCTTTTGCGTTGACTTTTACTTCATTTGTGGACGTTCTCTTAAGAACTAGTCTAGAATTGTCCTCATCATCTCTAATGCTCCTGAAGACCTTAGGCTACATGTCAACCTCTATACTAATGGCACCACTGGCTAAATTAGACAAGAAATAATGTAATTATGTTTTAAAATCCTGTAGGAATAGTACTGTTATCAATGTTTCAGATGAGTGTCCTAATTCATATTATCCAGAAATACTCTGTCTTGTGCTCTCACCAAATAAAATTAACTGGGAGGTGATCTTTTTAACCCCAAAGTAGCCAGACTCTCAATGCATATACCTTCGACTGAACATGGGGAGCTCACATCCAAAACATCAGGATGTAAAGGGTCCTCAGTATATCTGTGTTGAAAAGATAAAGCAATATAAAAGAAATAATGGCTCTCATCCTACTGTATTCTGTCATCAATATATCCTACTGGTAATTTCAGCTCACACTAAGATGATGTACTCATTCCTATCAACTGTGATGAATAACCATCATGCAATGGGAGACTAATGACTAATGAAGACTCGCTTAGTGGTGCAAAGTAGAAAAGAAGATTATCTTAGTGGTGCACAGTAAAGGTTTAACCTCCAAGCTTCTTAGAGCCTCTACAAAAACAAATGGGTAGAAGACAAGTTGAAGAGATTTTGAACCAGCATTCATGAATAGAAGCTGGATCCATGGGTCTTTTTATATCATAGGTTCCCCTGCTGAAGTAGGAGATCCATTGCTTGGCTTCTTTGCCTCAGAGCACAATTATCAGATAGAAAGTGTTCTACAGTAGGTATGACTGCAGGGTAGCATGGTCAGCGAATCCCTTCATTATTCCATGCACAAGATGGTTTTCCTTCTCCTCCCAGATATAAAGGATCCTGATAAAAGTAAGAAAACTACAGGCAAGGTTATTCGGGCAGATCACCTGTGGCCAGGATAACCATCATTGCCCTCCCAAGTAATATAACTAAGTTGGGGGGGGGGTCCTTTATCCAAAGCATTGAACACACCTGACACAGGAAGGGTGGGGTCACTGGTGTACCCCAACCTTGCCACTCTCAGGGTAGCAGCAAGGATGACCTCAACCTGATAAATTTCAGGGACCATTTTCCAGAAAAGCATTTCATATTCTGTGGGAAGTTAGAAAGCCAACACTAGAGTATCTTATCTTGCAAATTAGAAAAGAAGATCGTCTTAGTGGTGCATTAAGCACAGCTGGGTACTACTAAAAGTCTTTGTGCCCCTGGTTTTGCAATACTTATTAGAGCCTTTCACTTTTTAACTTTTCCAAGTCTTTTGGGTTTCTAATACCATGATGGGAATGGACTCCATTCCTAAGTCAAAGTATGATTAAAGTTGATGAAATTAGTATTGTTTCAATCTTTGATTTTAGCCAGAAGTGCTCTTTGCAGCACTTACAATATGCCCAGTAATGACTCCTGCAATTTCTATGGAGTTACATGTATCGGGAACATATCTTAGCATGATTGTAAATTCTTTTTTATAAGACCCGTTGCTAAATCTACTATTGCTGGAACTGTGTGGGTATCTTTCTTCCACATTGACCTCATTTCTGCCTACAAACCTGGTACTTTATGACTTTGTGTCTGTACATAAGACACTGTATTCACTGGGTGTAGCAATTTCAATAATCAATGCTACTTTTGCCTTCTTTTCATGGACTACTATATCTGGTTTTCTTGCGTTTATTTTTGAACTATTGGTAATGAATCATCTCATGTGATATAAACTTCATTTTCTATGAAGTTTGTGTGTCATGTTTCCAGTGTTTTTCAACTACTTCAATATTATAATGTTTGCACAATCCCCATTGCAACAATCTTGCTACATTATTATGCCTTTCAGTATACAGTCCTTCTACCATTAATATATCGCAACCAGCAACAAGATGTGCAACTGCTTCCATTTCTGTTTTACAAAACCTACATTTGTCTGTTTCTCCCACATGTTCAATTGACTTTATAAACCAATGTGTACGTAGTCCACTGTCTTGAGCCACCAATATTAACCTTTCATCTTTTGGTTTAAATTCACCTCTCCTTAACTATTCCTGTGTTTGATCCTGATCAACATGAGGTTGTTCCAAGAGTTTCCAATACTTGCAACTATATTTATGCATTTTCCACATTTCTTGCCTTCTCATCTGATCCTTCACCTTAAATTCTTTCGTTTGTTTTTGGCACATTCAGTTGCTACCTGATTTTTATCTACTTCTGGTTTGATTTCCATTCCCATTTGACACCAATGTGCTTCTGCTAAACTAAGCAGGGAAGTCATCTTAGACCTATTCTCCCCATGTTTCAAAACTTTCATTACATTTGGATCTTGTGAGGTCAGCAGATTTGTATGCAGTCCCACTATTACAGATCTATACATGTAATTGATTTCAAGGAGGCCCATACCTCCTTCAGAACGGGGCTGATTTTTATAAATCATTTGATGAGCATGAAGCATCCTTCTTATTTTCCTGTCCAAATTATTCAACACCTTTTGGGGCCAGTCAATCACTCCAAAACTGTAAGTTAAGACAGGAACAGTGAATTGATTTACAACTTAAACTTTGTTCCTAGATGTCAATGCTGCTTTTAGTATTAATTTAAGCTGGGTCTATATTAGATCACCGAACGCTTAGGTAAGCGAACGGTGATTAATCGACCCCATATAAACGAAAGCTTACAAAACTGAACTGTCAGAACAGTGATTTTTTTTTCCAAGGGAAAAAAAATCACTGTTCCAACAAAAAAAAAAAAAAAAGGAAAGCACATTAAAACCGGGGGGCTTTGCCCCCCCCCACACCCCTCTTACTTAAATAATCCAACTTCGAGACCGTGCTACAGTGCCATAAACAGCAAAGTATCAAAGTGTCCAAGCAAATTCTTTCCCAGGGAAAGTATTTGCTTACATGCCACTTTGATATTTTTGTCAGTTCAACCAAGACGCATTCGAAAACATGCGTCTTCGGTCTACTGATAGGAACCCTTTAAGCCTTCTAAAACATTCTTACTGAGTTTTATTCACATTTCTTCATGCTTTATTCTTGGCCCTTCATAATTTCCCAAATATTTATACACTCCCTTTTGCTCAAGTTCTTTTATATCACATTCCTGCCCCAAACTGATGTTTTCTTGGAGCTGCAGCTTTCCTGCTTTAAAGGTTGCGTTTGCCCGTTTATCAAGACCAAATTACATTCTTATATCATCTAAAAATGTTTTGACCACTTGCAGTTGTGCTTTCAGTTCCTCATCTGATGAACTATACAGTTTTAAATTAACTACAAAAAGAAGATGAGAAGTCTTTACACTTTGTTTTCTAGGAGCCAAATTATAGCCATTACAGAATATTTTAAGTAGACAGCCTAATGGGTTAAGGGCAAGAGAAAAGAGCAGCAGTGAAATAGAGTCACCCTGTAATACCCCCTTTGAATTTTCATGCATGGAATAATAATTTGTCCTTTATTATGGCTTAAGTGCAAAGTGGTTTGCCACTGTTTCATGGTCACTGTAATGTATCTTATACATTTTTAAGCGCATTTTTATCCATGAATGCTAGATACTGTCAAATGCTTTTTATAGTCTATCCATGCCATACTTAAATTCTTTCCCTTTTTACAGTTCTCCATTCCGACTTTATTTAACAGCAAATGTTCCTTTGTTCCATGCAACTTTCTTTTATTACCCTTTTATTCTACTGCTATGATTGAGTTTTCTTCTAAATTACTATAATTTCTGTCTGCATCAATTCCAGTGTATAGTTTATACGTCGTCAAAAGGCAAGTTATTTGTCTATAGTTTTTAGGATAGCTTGCAGGTTCATTCTTAAGCAGAAGTATTGCTTTTCCTGTTGTTAGCCAGGCTGGTGTCTGTTCAGGGTGTGCATATAAATAGTTCTTGCTCATGGCTAAATCTTCATGTAAAGATGTTAATACTTCTAGCCAAAAGTTAGGTACTGCATCTGGGCCTGGAGTTTTCGAATTAGGAGCTTTTCTTAACTTTGTTTCAGTCTATCTGGCTGTTACTTCATCCCATTTCATATCCTGTACATTTGTACTTCTTATTCTTTATTTTACTTCTTTTATCCATTTAGCATCGTTGTTGTGTTCCATGGGGTCTTCATAAATATTTCTCCAAAATGCATTGATGTCTTGGTTTTTGGTGGTGTTTCCATTCCCTTTTGCTTTGTTTCCCAATTCTTTACAAAACATTTTTGGGTCATCAATAAATTGTTTAATTTGTTCTTTTCCTTTATATGTATTTGCATATCTTCTGTTTTTTTCTGCTTGTGCTGATATTTTTAGTTTATTATTTGTGATAGTGCACAATAGATCTTGATATGTTTTGATATCATGCGTTGCTTTTATCATATCTATCTTTCTGAGTATTTTTGTTGGTCTCTTCCCTATTCTATACTCTTCTCTAACAGTGACACTTATTTTTTAATTGCTTTACACTTTTCTCTAATTGATACTTTTATAATGGCATTTGATTTCTCTCCTTCTTTTCTCCCTACTACCCCCTGTTTTTTTTCTGGTTAGACTTTATCTGTTATTAATTTAGCTGCACAGTAATGTATCCTATTTACTTCTATTATATCACATGAATTTCTGTGGACTGCCTTAATTACTGTGTTCATTTGTTTATCACACTTCTAACTTTTGGGGTTTTATTAACTTTCTGTAATCTGTTTATTTCACTGATCTTAATATGTCTGTCTCTCTCTCTCTATTAAATCAAGCAACTGTTCTCTTAAGTCATATTCCTCTAAACTGAGGGCATATTCTTTGTTCTCCATTGCCTTTGTGGTTTATCCTATGATCTCCAAAAGTACACTGCTTGTCATTGTGGCCTGCCTTTTCTTGGTCTCGCTGCTCTCCTATTATATAGTATAGCCGTTTCTAAGAGGGTACTACATCGCAAACCTCCTACAAAAGCAGCACCATCCAAGGGGACTTTCATTTTGCATCACCCTTTAATCCCAATACTACTGCAGAAGTCAAATTCCCATCACAGAAGACAGTCACTTTATCTAGAAGGATTTCAGAGGTCCAAGCCCACATGTCATAATTGGCATACATGGTCTTCCATAAGGCTATTGTTAACTTCAGGTCAGATTCCTCCTTCAATCCTAATGTGGCGTCAGAGCTGGAACTGAGCCAAGTCATGCACCTACCAACATTCTCACCTACTCCTCAGAACAGAAGGGAAAGAATACTATCCCTGCTGGATGCAAACTGGCAACTCAGCTATTACTTGTCTAGATCTAAGGAGGCAATCAAATCAATGTGTTGTGTACTACTCCAAGAAAGCAAGGCATGCAATTCTCCAATGGAAAAAAAATATTAAAGTGATTAGGACTCTACATCACATACTGCTTTAAGGATAGTGGAAAATGTTGGGGAGAGAGGACAAGTTACAGCCTGTTGTACCAGCCACTGAAGCAGTCATTCTTCAAAAATGTCCTTGGTTCCTGTATTTCTGAGGCAGCTAATTAGATAAGGCTGTGCACATTTCCAGATATTACAAACTGGATATACAGTACTGGAGTGGAGGAGGTTTTGCCATTGACATCCTACAATGCATGCTATGACTGCCTCATTCCACGCCAAGATGCATAATTGCTTAGTACTCTTCCTGTGGGTAAGGATTCTACTACAGTTGTGAGACCTACCGCGAGTATCTTACAGCTAATGTAACTCAATGCAGCAATCAGTGTTTGAGTAATGGGATCATTTCTGCAGTGCATTCTTCCCATAGCACTTAACAATACTTTCCCTAAGAATTTTCAGTGGCATAACACATCTACTGCCTGTACAATATAAAGAAACAATCAGAGGAAGGACACGGCTTTATCACTTTCTACAACATTATTTTGTCTGTGGGAATAATTAGGAATTAAGGAAAGAATAGGTTGGAGCCATCCACTAAGATAATTCACAAAGCAGTCCATTCTAAGGCCTATACAATGTTAAAATGCTACAATGTATCTGATTAAGCTGCTGTGAGATCTAACAGAGGCCACAATGGAGTCTGCATCCAGTCAAAATCCAGGTTGTATTCTTGACCACCTGCCCTGCTATCTAACATCTTAGAGTTAGTTATGGTAGTACCCTACATCTGAAAGCCTTGCACTTCCAATATTTCCAAATTAAGTTTTGTGTCTTTTGAATGTTTTATTTATTTATTTTTTTTGGTTTTGAAACTTCACCACATCTGTTTGGAAATGTCCACTATATTTATGCCTCACAGACATGAACTGTTAATTTACCAATGAAGTTACTTGAAGTATTGAAGAGGGTTAAGCAATTCACCAATATGTTAAGAGAGAGAGATGCCTAATACATGGGCCTAGTTCATTAATGTAAGCTGATTGTTTAGAGCACCATAACTGTTATATTCTCAAAGTTGTGATTACTATAAATTTGGAAAGTATTAAATTTATTTAATCCTTTTTTTCTAGGGCAAACTCCTGTACTTTGCCCCCATGCTCCCTTCTCTACGTGTAATAACTATGAGATAGCTGCTCCTCAGTAAAAGGAGCAAACGTAGCAGTTAAAAAAGCTCCTTTTGTACTTTATGGCATTTGTAACTTAAATACTTGAAATTATATACAGGAGATATAGGCAAAAATTTTAAAGATAACATATTTTTATTAGGCTTGGTTTGGTGTATATGAGTAATATTGCATCATTCTGGTCAGAGTAAAATAGAGTGTCACACACCTAACTTAGCACAGCTGATTGGAATGTTTGTTAGGATGATATCCAGTACATTTTTGCCACCTTGCTGGTGTTTTTACCGATTATTTTAGATTTGATAATATTTTTGATGTCTAATATTTTTTCCAGCCTATTATTAGCTCAGACATACCTTTCCCAATCAATGGAGAGTTTTAAGTCACTGAGCAAAAAATTATTTTCTGTTTTGGAAAGGGTTACGAATTTATCAAGGGAGTGATCATGGTCCTGAGGTGATATGGAAGAGTTTAATAACATACTATAAAATTGTAGCTTATGTTCCTTGAGCCTGGGCATGGAGTTGTTCACGACTATAATTTATTTCTAGAACTCTACTTTTGAAGAACTGACTTAATGAAACCAAATGTACTATCTCCTTGCTTGGTTAAAGGGCAGAAAGAGCATGTCAGGAAAGCTGCAAAGTACTGCTTAAGGCAATGGTTCCTAACCTGGATGACATGGCATTCTGTAGGTGATTTAGTGTCATCCTCAGGATGCAATAGTGGAGTGGATATAAGATACATTTTTTTTCTTTTCCCTCTAGCTTTGTACTACCATCATGTAGTTACAGAGCATGAATCACAACTGAAAACATTGTTTCCCTCATTCTATGAGAGGCTGCAGAGAAATCTGAACTGTAGTTTCAAGGTCAAACTTGTGTGTGTCGTGTTGCAGCATGACAATGCAGTCTTTTCAGTGTTGACATGCTGTGTCAATGCAGAGTGGGAATAAAATTAATGGCAAGTTTGCTAATTAATGTCCAACTAAATCCAATATGCTTGTAGAGAAATAAAAGAGTTATCCATCCAGTCAGGTTAGATACCATAGATATGTTACTATACTGGTCTGCCTTTTGTTCTCTATATCAATTACAACAACCCTCCTCACTTCAGTTAGTAGACATCACTCTGCCATTTGTTATTAATATTGAATGCTTAACTTTTATTTCAAAATGCATATAGATTTGCCTAACAAGATCTTTTAATTTAGCAGTGATTCATTTTTCACCTTAGATTTCAAATATTTCATAACTGACATAGAAAAATAAAATTTTGATCACAAGTACTGCTAGATTCAGCAAAAGAATGTTTTTACAACCATTAGTCAATGATACTAGTTTGAAGTGCAAACAAGTGTGGAAGATACATTTTTCTATCTCTTTTCCTGTGCTGCCTGCTGATCATGCATCACTTTCTCAGCCTATAGACTCATTTGTTTCCCATTACAAGGGCAAATATCTGCTGAGAAGGGAAATCATTCAGGCAGCCATTGGAAGTGGCTCAAGACTTTTTATTACTTTTGCCATACACCATGCAAACATGAAGGCATACTGTTTGCAGGCAGCTGTGCAATGGTCTGAACCTCATGTGCAGTCTTCTCTCTTCTTTGAGGACATTCCCAGGAAGCAACCCCTCCTCCTGCCATAAAATATCATGAGCAGTCCTCCCTAGTATCCACCAGGGAAAACCATGGGCTCTACTCCTTTACTCCTCTGTCATCTTCCTCAGCTCAAGACCTGGGGCTGATAATTAAACCCAGGCTACCTTGGGCATAGCCAGGGCTCATTCCCCCAATGCCACAGAGGTGTGACAAACATGACATATTTGATTAAAGCTTGCAGGTAAATTAGTAAAACAAATCTTCCTTTAGATACCAATGTGAAGAAATTAGACACTGCCATCTGTGCTAGCATGCCTCACTGAAGTTTTGTATATAATTTCAGATGGTCCTGTGTACTGTATGCCAGCATGACTAGCGATGATATTGTAAATAAGTTCTTACATGTTGATTTATGATCTGTTTGAACAGAATGTTTTAAAGACTTGAACAGTGTCCTTTTGCATTTCTAACTGTGCATGTTTGTGAACAGGGCTTCTAAAGACAAATTGTCTCAGATTTAGCTGCTCAGCAGATGATGTCACCAGAATGTTGACAGTTGCTATGTGTTACTGTCAGAAGCTGAAAGACAGGCTAGAACTTTTAAAAACAGCTGTTGGTTGAATTTAAAAATATGAAATGAAAATTAGAACTGTAACAGTTGACAGTTAGGCTAGTCTATAAAGAGCCTGATGAAGTCAGTAGTCAGTTGTCATTTGTCAGTTACAGATGTCAGTTGATAACAGATAAACTGTGCAGTTGATACCCAAAAAGGACTCACCAAGAACTTTAAGCCTGTCTTTGCTCTGTTGTAGTAAATTAGTTTAGATCAGGGCCAGTGTTCTTTAGTTAGTTAGAAAATTATAACTATTTAGCTACATCAGTTAAGACTTTTTCTAAATGTTGGATATTTATCCTATAGTATTGATTTCATTTTCTTGGTGATTGAGTTCTGTTTGTTTGTTGGGAATTACTGTTTTATATTTTTGAATAATTTTGTTCAATAAAAATATTTTTTATTAATTTACATTGTGGCTGGACAAATCAGTGTTTTTCTTTAGTGATTTGAGAGTACTTATACTTGCTTTGATAATTCTCAGGGCCACTACGAAAGCCTGGCTGCTTAGGTTATTTGTTATTGTTTTAATATTTTGTTTTAATATTTAGCTTTCATAATTATACACCCTTTAGAAGGGCATGAAGACACTCTGATTGCTGGCAGCATTACCATATTATTTTGAGGAAGGGACACAGCTGGAAATCTGTGTCAGGCTTTCCTAGAAATGTTTGGATGTGTGAGATTTAATTTATTTAAGTGTGAGTGTATCGGAGGGCTTAAACTGAGATACATTGCTTTGAAGTGAGCAATAAAGAGTTACATTAGGGGTGGACAGAAGTATACAGTCCAGTCCCAGGCTATAGAGCATGCTCCTGTTGTGCTGTTAGGGGAAATTTTGAAATATTACTCCTGTTTAAGTGACAGTCTCACACTGGAGTCAGTAGTGAGGACTGAATTTCCTTAGTTACTAACCCAAGATAGTGGGAGACATCACATTAATTGTTGGCAGCCCAGTGGGATATTGTCTGGACGTCACATTAATTGGTGGCAATTTGGTGGGATATTAACCAGACTTCACAACCATTTCCATTGGGAGTACTAGAAGTTGATTGCATATAATGCTTTCACTTCATTGACCACATCTAAGAATGCATAAATGTTTTAAGTGGATGTTTGTTGATTTATTTATGAGGTATGGTCACTAGTACTTTCAGGCATCCTCAACAACAACAAAAAACTAAAACAAAAAAACACAGTTGTCACACCACTCTGATTTCATTTTTTATTCGTCCATGTTATTTATAATATTTAAAATATTTAAATTAAGAAAGTTGTTTTCAATGACTTTAGAATGTACTGATAGTATTCAGTATTACAAGATAGTATTCACAGTTCTTGTCAGATAACATCTACATATTTGTATTTTAACATGTTTTTATTTGCTTGAAATCAAAAGTATTGTGCACAACCATGCTTCCATCTCAACAAAGTATATTTTACATCTTGGTGTTGGTCAAAGCATTTCAATCAATTTAATTCAATTAATTTAATTTAATTAATTAATTGTTTAATTGAAACAATCATCACTGAAAGCCTCTATTTAAATGAACTTGGTTACCCTGCTGTTTCATCTTGAAAAAGCCTGACATCTATGCACGCGAAAGCGCTTGATTTATCAGTGTTTTGTTTACCTCATTGTGTTGTTCGTGTTTAATAAAGGATTTATCTACAGTTACAGCTTGGAGAGGTTCATTGGACTACCACGGTGCTTACTGCTTTCTTCCTTTTGGTTTTTGGGACTTAGTTCGTGGTTTGGCTCATCCTCAACAACAGATACCCTTGTCTATTATATATTTATGGTCATTTTCCTTATGTTCTGTCAACTCATGAGTTCTCCTTCACTGATTTTTGAATATCACAAAGTGTAAATTGAAAAACCATAAAAAGAAAAAAGATTATAGCAGGGCAGCAAGCCCCCTGCACCCCCTATTTGGGGGTTCCTATCTTATACACAATAAATCCACAGTTGCACTACAGTGGGGAACTGTGAAAAAAACACAGTAGTACACTGGCAGCTTGCATCACATTAATGAATGCAGTTTCAAAAAATCTTGATAAAACAAACTTTATGAAAAGCCAGTTGACATAAGTAACCTTCTCAGAGGGCAGGTACATCTCTGCAGTCATTACTTGTTAGCTATGTTTGCCTGGTGGTCAGGTTTTCAGTGTCTCTTACAAAGTATGGTGGTTTTGATTAACACAGATAGTTTCTGATAAGTTGAATTATTTGAAACAAATGAAATATTATTTACTAGTGTGTATACATCTACATACTTTTGCCACAATGTACCACAAGCATACAGTAAGTACTTCTTATGGAAAGCAGACAACTTTGCAAATGCAACATGCAGGTATGCACACATTACAAAACTATACAAACTCTTATTTATTTCCTAAAAATGTGATAATAAAATTGTGTGAGGTGGGTGCATAAAAAAGTCATTCTATCTTTTAGTATGGTTGTAGTAATATTTTCACAAAAGACACTTAGTTGTCAATACTGGCTTTTTGCAGTTGAAAAAAATAATTGTCACTGTTTCTTATGGTAGAAAATTATCTTGCACATATGCTATAATATTTATGACAGTTTCAGTAATGCATCAAATAAGCTGGTCAATTATAAATATTGCAAGTTTTAAATTAAATTAGTTGCATTTAAGAGTAAGATATTATTTTTCTGTTGTACTTTTCATCATCATCATGATATTCAACTTGACATAGTAATGCATGGCTGTAGTTTGGGCACTCCAACAAAACACCAAAAACAGTTGGGGAACCACACCTTAGGGTGATAAAGACTGTTAGGTATCACTGAATTTGGGCTCCTATTATGTTGTCGAATACTTGAAACTTCGAACCTGAGAACATCAAACTCAGGTGTTCGAAGTTTCAAGTATTAAAACTAAAATTAAATAAAAACCCTAAAACCTCACTAACTGTTGCAAGTAGGGGGGCAAGCCCCCCTGCACCTGGCAGCACCCCTAACACCAACCACTATTTAAATATACCAACTCCGAGATCGCAATACAGTGCAGAAAGGAAGGATTTCCCTTTACTGCACTGTAGTGCGAGCTCGGAGTTGGTATATTTAAAGAGTGGGGGGTGTGCAGGGGGGCTTGCCCCACTGCTTGCAATAGTTTATTTATTGCTTTTTTTTTTTTTTTTTTAGTGTTATCGAAGTTCTGAAACTTCAATCATAAGGTGTTCGAAGTTTTCAGAACTTTGATAACGTAATAGGAACCCACTGAATTCAGCTACAGTGCTTGTAAAAGATAACCCGGGTTAAGCTAAAATCTTGGTGTAAGAAGCATGATGAAATACTTTTCAGCCTTTTGGCTAACATCAAGTCTACTACTGAAACTGTAAGGAGTGGGGCAAAACCAAATGTAATTAAAGTATGGAATATATGCCAGTTCTTGCCTACCTGCAGCTAAAGGAATCAATAACAAATTACCAAGTAAAGTGGAGGAAAGGTAACAATATATTCTTTAGTATATGAGTAATGTGAGAATTCAAACATAGGAAAGGGGGCAATTGGGCTTCACTATTCATTGGATAACATGGAAAGTAAAGATTCAGATTGGCATACATACAGCAGCTTTGACATTTCACTATAGATACTGTCTTTTTTCCATTTGTACAATTTGAGGCTATACCCTATACTAGAAGGTGATCCTTCATAAACTGCTTCAGGAGACTATTAGAATGACTGGCATTGTAAATGAAGACTCACACATCAGACCCTCTTTTTGAAGAAATCTATTCTGTGAATGTAGGTAGGTCTGTATTTGCTCAAGATAACCTAAAACTGTTGCTGTTTTTGTTAATTCAGGTTTTACAATTTTTCTTTTTCTTTTTTTACTCAAAACATTTATTGGAATTTTTAACAAATAATACTAATATGATATTATAATGAGATGTTCTTTTTCATGTAAATGAGAAAATAAAAGAAAAAAAACAAACCAAAAAGGAACATTATATATTTCAACTATTTGTACTATATACATCATGTCTGAATAGGAAGCCAGAACATTTGTAAAATTTCAGTCTATAATGACCCAAGTTACTAATATAATTAAACTCTTTAAACAAACTATTCTTGGGTTATTCTTGTTATATCTCTATGTCTAAAAGTGACATTTGTTTATAAGTCTCAATAAGAGATAAAACTTTTGTCTATGGGGTCTTAGTGTCTTTGGCAATATTCTATTCTCCTTTATGCTGATCTCTTTTATGGATGTGTCTTGAAGAGATGATAGGAATTCCAAAAATTGTGGTAGAGATACATTTTCCATTTTCTTATTACCTTTTTCTTGCCACTGCTAAAATTGTGCATATTAGATAGTAATTTTCATTATTCATTTTTATAATTCTCTAGTTTCTTAAACATGACTAAATTATCTGTTAAAGGGAAAGAATCTGTCCATAAGGCTTTAAGAAAATCTATAATTTTATTTAAAATAAATATGCATAGAAGAGAATCATAGAATATATGTGTCCAATCTGCATTATTTGTTTGTTTACATGTCCAAAATTCTGCATCCTTATCTTTATTAATCTTTTTTTTATTTATTTGACATTTGTTTACCAGTAAAGTCCGAAATGGAACAAAGTAAATTTTCAGAGGAGGCCCAGGAAGAAACACTCCAGACGCATGTCTTTGAAGTGTGGGAAGAAACCAGAGTGCCCAGAAAAAACCCACACAAATGCAGAGAAGACATGCAGACTCCGCACTGAATGCACTCCAGCCGAGAATCGAATCAGAGAACCTCTTGCTGTGAGGTGACAATGCTACTGCTGCACCACTGCACTGTCCATATTAATTGTAAAGTATGTTTATTTTATTCAGTGTTAGAAAAGCCCTATGTAGTAATTTCCATGTAAAAATACACCAGTAGTTATTCCAATAGGTATTTTTTACAGATTTCAGTAACTGGAGTTTACTGTGATTAGACAGAATTGCATTATGATTCAATATAATATAATTCCAAAATGTATCATTTAGACTCCTATTATATATAATACATTTTATATAGGCTTGAAATCATAATTCCCATTTCAATTTATTGTATAAGACTTCAGAGAAAGAGTGGAGTAGTTTTGGAAAATCTTTATGTCGAGAATACATTAGAGTTAGTAATTTATTTTGTGCAAAGAGTCTAATGTTTTGTAAATGTATCCAATCTTGAGAATCTAGATTGTATTTTGATATTCTTGACAGTACTGGCTTTGTCTTTATGCCATCAAGACAATTATACCAACATATGAAGCTTCTATTTTCCCAGATGTCAAGTTTTTGTTTTGCAATCTTGCCCCCCACAAAACTTTTGTAATCCCAAAAGGGACGAATGTGTCAAACCAGAGTTTCAGATGAATATTACTTAAGATTATGTTTTTGAATGTTTTTAAAATTAGATTAACATAATTGGATTGTATAGGAGAAGATATGTTGTATTGACTATTGTTGCATGAATAAATCTAGGAGGAGTTTGTATTAGTATTATAATTCTTGTTGGTTTTCATTCTATTAGTGTTAAAAAATCTAGAAATGTAGTATTTTTCAATTCAGGTTATAACTGGAATCTGATCAGTTAAGTATGATTTTAAGAACTTCAGCTTTTACATATGGTTCTGTATCTGGAAAGTTTATACCTCCTAGGTTTCAGGGTCTAAAATAATGTTGTTATGCTATCCTAGATATCTTTGGAAACCAATGAAAATTCAATAATAGATTTTTTTAATGTGTATTCCATTTGTCAGGAGAGATAAAGCTTGAGTTATGTATAAACTTTTTGAAAATAGAATCATTTTAATTAATTGTAAACTATACTCAAAAATGATTAACTTATTCCATCTAGAAATTAGGTTTGATATAGATTCTATAATTCTTTTCTTGGTTTGAATGTTTTTGTTTCTTCTAGTGTTTTCTTTATAATAATAGCTAAAATGATAAGAATGGAATTTCTTTACCAATAACATTATTTTGGATTATTTGTAGTTCTTTTTCTTTATTTCTAAATAACATTTCTGATTTCAGATTGTTAAAGTTCAAAAATGAACATTTTTGAAATTTGTCAATAGTAGAGTTTAACAATTTGATTGTTTTGTAACAATTTAGCAGAGTTAGCATTATATCATCTGCAAACTATATGATTTTTGTACATTTTTCTCAGTGTGATATCTGTTTCACAATGTTATATCTGCATCTGTATTTTGTTGTTGGGGTGTTTACTTAAGATAAAACTGTTACTGAAGACTGATCAGTAATATCAGACTGGTGGACATCTGAGGCAGACTACTTGCAAGAAAGACGTCGTTGTACATTCTGAATCCCGATGCAAAACATTAACAATAATACAGACAAAGGGATTAAAGGAATAGTCCTGCTGTTGTAGTTGGTTTAAGGTATCATTACCTATAATGCCTATAATGTAGAACATGTTAAGAAAATTCTAGTAGGGGTCTTCTACCTGAGATTACATGAACATAGAAAAGGAAAACGTTATAGGTTTTAGTTTCACAGGTCCATAATGTATTAGTAGAAAGGCAGTCTGGAAGACCACTGAAGAACTAGTCACCATTGAGAAGTCTAACCAGCAGACCCCCAGAAAACTAGCAAATAAACAAGTTATCCCAAGCAATAACAGCCACTACATACCCGATGGATGAATATGCAAATACTCATCCAGTCATCAAGTCTGGCTTTAACGGTGACTTAATGTAATGCATATTTTGACCTGAAGAGAAGTCTATTTCATAGGTAGGGATGCATATTGGGTCAGATCAGGTATTCATTGCACAACTGATTTTCAGAAGGTAAAGGAAGTCACATAGGAAAGGATTTTTCATAGCATGAAAGTCTAAACAAAGGTCACCACACAGAACCCTGTATGAGATGGAATGAAGTGATAGGGCATTTACTCCACCTGGGTAGCTTAACAAAATTAGTGCTGTTCTTTTTTTCAGTTAGGAATTGCTGGGGTCTATTGATTTTGACAAGGTGATTAAAGAGGTACATGCTAAACAGGGCACTGTATTCTATGATCGGCCTAAATGGGGAAAAAGAGGGAAATTAGGACTTTTTTAGATCCAGATGATAAGTCTTTAGTAACTAGATAATCAAGTGGAATAATTTCCTATCTATGAATGATATACAGTGATCAAAGGATGGCTTGTTGTCAGTGAATGTATCTATGTCAGTTATAAAGGGGTGCCATTTATAAGGTTGCATTAGATAGTGTTGTTTCACAAATAGAACTATACTACATTTTTTGGCACTAAGCTTGAGTCCATGATCAGTAAACAAGATATTGACAAGGTTAAGTCATTCTTGGATGCTATAATTACCAGCATGTTCATTAATAATGCCACCCAATTTGCAGTGATTACCAAACTTGATTATCCACAGGACTTTGGTATCCACCCTCACATCACAGAAATAGCTGCAAAGAGGAGGGGTCCCAGGACTAAGTCTTGTGGGATACCCTTAGTGATGTTTTATTCTGTGTGCAGATGGCACAAAATAGTACATAGATGAGAATGTGTGTTAGTAATATCGGCATTTGCAATTGTATTGCAGACATTAGCTAGGTCCAAACAGTGGACACACTGATATGTTTTGAGCTACATCTTGTAGTCCAGGGTTGATTCCCACAGCCTTTATTTGTATGTTTTGTGACTCTGATCAAGTCACTTAACCAGACAGTGCTTCCATGTCATCCCTGAAAAGGGACTCTTTCACCTAGTGGATTGACATAGTCCCATATATACATCCATTCATCCACTCATCCACCCATCTACCCATTCACCCACCCATCACCCTCTTTTTTCCCATTTTTGCACACGGGGTCAGAGTGTAACATCAACAGAGGCCATCATCTAGACTCAGTGTTCACATCACTAAGAGGCCAGCTTAGCCCTGCTGCTGACAAATTAAAAAAAAAAAAGATCGAGGTGATAGGATCTGCTCTTTACAAAATCAAACTGATTTAGCGTCAAGGGATTGCTTGTCATCTGTTTGGGTATTTATAATTTCAACTAACATGGGGTTCTAAATGGTACTGGTGAAACTAACAGGTTTATACTTCTTACAGTAAGTGTTGGGGCAATCCTTGTGCAACAACATCACTATTGCAGTTTCCCAAATATCTGGAGTGTAGTCAGTGGAGAGACTGAGTATGAATACATTCAGCAGGAGCTGAACAAAAGCAATGTTTATACTGGCAAGGAGACCAACAATTGTGTTGTTGGGGCCCAGAGAACTGTTTTTTTTGGTTTAGGTTAGTAATGTTTAGACTTGGGGATTATGTGAATTATAAATAGTATATCAACATATCAATCACAAGTACAAGGTATATTAAAAGTTCTATTTCACATAGACTTTTTATGTGGTTGAATATTGTTTTTCTGTGCCTAGGATTTTTTATCACAATAACTTTGTTTTGTTTTGAACAAGAAATGATGTCATGGACATTTAATTGGATCAGGTATTTACTGCAGGGTTTGAACTGCTATCTGAGATGTACCACTGATGAAAGCTTTATGCTGAAACTGGTCTGGTTCTAATAAACCTTGATGCTTCATTCTTCCAAGGTGCTGGCTTTTTTTGTTTATGTACCCTTACAAGCCTAGCCAAGTTCTACCCTTATTTCCACGATCAGTACCTATTGCCCCTGTCTGAGGGGAACAGAAGTGTAACCCCCAGGGTGAATTTATGGTTAACCATCCAATCATCCAGAATGCGTTTGATGAGGGCCAATGAGGTTCTCTGTTTGACATGAAGCGGGAGTCTGTTCCAAAATGTGTGGTGACCTCTGGAAGACAAATCTTTCCCTCTAGCAGGATCTGTTAATGTCACATACCAGATTAAGGTTTTTAGAGCGAGTAACCCGTGTACCATTTGACTTGTGGATATGCAGCATTTCCAATAAAGCAGGGTCAGAGATTGCCTTATATGCAAGGCAGACATCACCTCTGAGTAGTCTGTATGAAATAGAATAAAGTGACAGTGATTTCAGGTGATCCACATAGGACAGATGCTGAAGACCTTGAACCTTCCTTGTGAAGAACCTTTGTGGTTTCTCCAATTGCTGCAGATGCTTGGAAAGGTACATATCAAAAGGAGCATTGTACTCATTTATTGGCCTGATGAGGGAAGAGTACAGGGAGGTTATAACTTCTGTTTTTCAAGAGACAATGCCCTTACTTATGAGATGAACAATATAGAATGCCCTTCTTACCACTGAAGAGACATGGTGATCAAAGGTAAGGTTGCTGTTAACCTGTGTGCCTAGGTCTCTCACCACTGAGTACGTACTTAGGATATCGCTATTGATGTGGTAGTTAGCATGAATATCGCTGTTACTGAAAGGGATGATAATACTTTTTTTGCATTGAGCTTAAGGCCATGACTTTGGAATCAGTCATTTGTTTGTGTAAGACCCTCTTGTAGGATGTTGACATCATTTGTAGATTTTATGACTACTCCCAGTTTGCAGTCATCAGCAAATTTTGTCAGCCACAGACATTTAGGTTTTGCTTGTACTTCAGCGAAATAGATTCCAAACAGTAGAGGTCCCAGGACTGATCCCTGTGAAACTCCACTGGTTACAGGCTTGCTGTTGGAGTTGGATTCCCCTATTTTGACTATATGTATTCTATCAGTCAGCCAGTTAGTGACCCATCTAATGATATAAGGGTTGATACCTAGCTGAGTGAGTTTGTCAATGATGCCTGAATGGGGGATAGTGTCAAAAGTCTTGGTGAAGTCTAGGTAGGCTGCATGCACAGATTTCCCATTGTCCAGGGCCTTGGTGACTGTCTCAAAGAAAATTTCTTCCTCTTATTGTAAAGCTTGTTAATGACAGTTATCTACCAGGCAGGTTTGCCCTTCCTTGAGGAGCTTGTTTTGGTCCTATCAGGTACGGCCGAGTTAATGCAGTATACGGGCTTTTGTATAAATCACTGGTGTAGAACTCAGCATAGTTGCCAGTTCCATCTGAGAGAGGAGGTGCAGTAAAACTATTTAGCTATTTATACCATCCCTTAAAAGGTTATAATCTGCTCTGGAGAAGTTTTTTAGTTTAGTTGCTGCTGGGGGGTCAGGTATTATAGTTAATTCAAATGAGACTGATTTGTGGTCAGATATCACCAGAGAAGACCTCACAGTGGGGGTGCTATAGTGGTCCCCCATATTGGTAAGCACCAGATCCAAGATGTTGGCACCCCTTGTGGGGTGTCAAACAGCTGGTCCAGGGTACTGGAGTTGACAAAGTCAAGGAACCTTTGGACAAGTGAGTTTGAGCATGAGTAATTTACCCAGTCAATGGATGATTAGTAAAGTAGCCCAAAACCATGGTGTTTGGATGTATCTTGATAGACTTAAGTAGATTCAAATAGGCAGAGTGGGTGTTCTGATTCGTGGAGGGATCTTGTAGCTGGCAATGACTTGAATAGGTGTCCTACCAACAGTTAATTGCACCTGAAATATCTCCACGGAATCATACTGTTTAACCAATCTGGAGGTGTATTTATCTTTAATGAATATTGATACACCACCTCCTTTAGTTTTCATGCCTTCAGTTTGTGGTCTGAATGTGTGGAAGGAGGTGTAACCCGGTATGGCTGGGGTGATGTCCACAGCCTTGAACCAGGTCTCCGTGACTGCCCAAATGCCTGTGTCTTCCAAGGTGAGCACTGCTTCCAGTGAGTGCAGTTTCATGTTAAAACTCCTAGCGTTTAGCAGCATAACCTTGAGGGTGTTTTTAAATGGAGTTTTTACATTGGGAATTTTTCCTTGAGACACTGTCTAAAAAAGGCACTATGGGGGTGGCAAGAACATTAGCTAGTAGCTGAAATCCCAGGAGTGACAGATGAAGACCATCTCTGGCAAAGCATCAAGGTCTGTCAGTCATGTCATCCCAGGTGAACAGATACTGGATCCCCTTAGAATGACACCAGAAACTAAGCCAATTATTAAAATCAATCAAAATTGTCCTTGGAAGAGGTGATAATTTTTAGTACATAGATTGTCTTAAGAAATTTTAATGGTACATTTGAGATTGTTGCTGACCAGTTTTGATTTTGATGAGAGCAAAGGTTTTATATATAGCAAGCATTTTTCCCTGCTTTCATAATTGCAAAGTATGCTTATTCAAGAATTGCAAAACAGGTTTATTCATGAATTTTTCAATATATGTGTGACAATTTGTGGCAGATGTCTCAGTTCAAAAGGTTGGAAGTGAGCATACCACTCAACTGTCCAGATTTTTGTAGAATGTTTAAATTTTTTGCCTCATATTTTTGGGCTGTACCTCATAAAATTTGTGGTATTCTGGCAAATCAATGATGATTGAAGTAACTAAATAATGAGACACATTTGAGCTTCACACTTCATATCATTCGGAAAATGCATGCTGACAAATTCTGTTATTCTACCAACTTTCTAAGTTTATAAGAGCAATATTTAAAATCTATCCCTATTTTTGGGCACGTGCCCCCCTGTTATTTTAGCCTTTTGTCAAGATTTTTTGCACTAAGAAGTTGAGAAGTATGGAAGTGAGTAGAATTCTGCAGTATTTGTGACAGCTTTCACTGCAAGCTGGTCACTGCTGTTAACTCCTGGGGGGGGGGGGCAGGGGTAATACCTTTTGAAGATTTACAAGCACTCAGCAAATAAGAGGTAGGCCATAGAGCACAGTGGGTGTTTTATGCATGGCAGAACTGTTCTAAGATAATGACCTGCTGGTTAGATCTCTGTGTGGAGTCTGCATGTCCTCCCTGTGGTCGCATGGGTTTCCTCCGGGTGCTCCGGTTTCCTCCCACGTTCCAAAGACATGCTGTAGGTGGATTGGAGACTCTAAATTGGCCCTAGAAGTGAGTGCATGCATGTGTGTGCCTTCTGTGGAAGGTTGGGCACTGGGCTGGCAACTCAACACTGTAAAACTCCACTGCCAATAATGAGCGGACAGGTGATCTGCTGTGGCGACCCCTAACTGGGAAAAGCTGAAAGAAGAAGAAGAGGGAAAATGAAGCAGGGTGGAGTACATGTTGGAGAAATTTTTGTGAGGATGAGGTGAAGAAGATTTGCACTTTTAGTGGAGCAGATGATAATGTGATGCAGGGACGGTTTAGTAATATGGGTTTAGTAATGGAAATTTACCTATGTGGCTGATGTTTCTTAACATGGTATTGAACAGGCTTAGTTAGTTTAGTGTTGGAATGTTAAGTGGCAACATGTATTTGATGAAACATGAAGATAGAGAGTTACCTCCAGTTTAAGAAAGTATTTACATCTCTCACAGATTGTTTTGGTGTCTCATGGGAGCATAGGCTGGTTGCAAAACATAAAGACAGTGTTACCATGCCTAAGAACCTGAAATAATATCAGGCTGGTGAAACAGAATGAGGAATCTACAGCTACTGAGACCATTTTTTCCTGAACTTGGTGAGTACCTGATTCATGATTTCTAGCTCTACTTCCACAATACTTGTTTAGAATTAGTGTTACTGGCTTCCTGTAGTGATAGGACTAGCAGTTTGCCCTTGTGGCTTTTTTTTTTTTTTTAGTGTGGGCTGTGATTCAGTGTGTCTTCTGATTAGACAACTGTTTAAGCTTACTGCCTTTGAATTTGGAAAAAAAAATGTACAACTTGGCACTCTTTTCTACATTGTCCTATCTAGCATCCAAACGAGAAGAAGAATCTGCAGTTACAAACTTCATTTTATACCAGGAATGTGATGAGTATCAGAATTCTGACTTCCGCGACTTGCTCCAGTACATATTATTAGAATTGGCATTACAAGTTTTCCTAGTGATGTGAAGTTATTATTATTATTTTTTTTGCCATTATTCAATATGTTTTCTGACTGGAGGATTGCTTAAATGTTCAGCCTTTAAATTTGCAACCATTACGTCTTTCTGCTCTATGTTGGGATATCCAGTACCTGAAAGAGAAGGAGGAATCTACAGCTACCAAGCCTGTTTTCCAGTATGGACTTGGTGAGTACCTGATTTGCAGGTTATGGGTGTAGCTTCAGTACATACATTCAGAAATGGAGTTTACTCTTTTCTGCTAGTGACAGGTAAGGTTTTCTCACCTTGATCTGGTATTTTTTTTTTCTGTGAGTTGTGACTCATTGAATTTCTTGATTGGACAACTGTTTAAATTTTCCATCTCTAAATGTAGAACCATTATTTTTGCAGTTACATAGTAACTGTATTTTATTTAAACTTTGCTCCAACTACTGGTTTTAATGAAGTTATTCTTATATGTCTATATTATTGTGTTCAGCTGTTGGCTATTGTGAAGTTATTTCTACCACTATATTGCTGTGGTTATATAGTAACTTCTTCTTCTTTCGGCTTTTCTCAGTTAGGGGTCACACCAGTGGATCACCTGTCTGCTCATGATTGGCAGTGGAGTTTTACAGTGTCGAGTTGCCAGCCCAACATCCAACCTTCCACAGAAGACACACACATGCACGCACTCACACCTAGGGCCAATTTAGAGTGTCCAATCCACCTACAGCATGTCTTTGGGATGCGGGAGGATACCGGAGCTCCCGGAGGAAACCCACACGACCACAGGGAGGACATGCAGACTCCACACAGAAGAACCCCAGCCGAGGATTGAACTGAAGAACCTCTTGCTCTGAGTCGGCAAAGCTAACTGCTGCACCACCGCGGCTGCCTGTTGTGGTTATATAGTAACTATTTTCTGTAAACTTAGTGCATGTTAGTCAGCACTTACATTACTGGAGTTCCATAACAGTCACCGTTGGCTATTCTTACTAGTCCTTAGCAGTTTGCTTTACTGAAATTCATTTTGTAGCACATCACACTACTGTCAGGCTCAACCATTTTCACATGTTGTAGCTTCTATTCTGTGCCACTTCTGTTCTTTTGATTGTATTGTGTTGCTACTCAAACAACGTTACTGTTTGCATAAAAAGCTGCCTTCTTTGGTTGCTGCACCTTATTGTACTAGTAGCTGCATTAAATCTCTTGTTGCATTTGCTGCAAAGGTTCTTTGATTGTGCTATATTGCGTACTTAACTACAGGAAGCAAGCAATTAGAAATTTATTTTCTGCTGTTAGGATATGATTCTTTCTTTTAGAACTCTAATAAAGCTATTAAATACTGATTCAATTCAAAATCTTTTTAACCTATAAATCTCAATCGTAATATAAAATTATCAAATAAAATGCAAAATTTCTAGTTTTCCATTAATTAAAAACAAACAAGTTAAAAGGGGGGATTCAATAAAGCCTGCACAATTTTCACAGTGTGTGCATAGCGGCGTGATAAGCACATGGACGCAAATATTTTTAGATTCAGTAAACTTCACGTAACACGGTGCACTCATGCTCAAACAGGTAAATACAGTGGCATGCTAATTACAGCATAAGTAGCTGAAATGTATGCTAATCAAGCAAACCACCATGGTAGAGTGATTCAAAAAGCTCTAAAGCAACTGTGTAGACTCCGTGCTGGTGTTCCCCATGTATTCGAAAACTTTTCAACTACAGCCATGGAAAGGAGTCTACACAGACAGAAAAGCAAGTAAAGGTTATTAGATTTGTACAGATGTGACCTTAATATGTGACAGCAGACACATAATTCCAGTTCTATACAGGGTGAATGCAACAAAAGGAGAGTAACAATAGCAACATATCCTTTTTAAGTGGCATGACATAAATGCTGCTTCACTCCCCTACCCCCAAATGAAGAATACACTTGTAACTAATGCAGACAGCTAAAAGTGTAAACCCCATGAAACAGACTATTCATGGTGGCATGTAAGAATAAACAGTATGTAGCTGACAAAATACAGGCATATTTTCTCAAAAATAGTACACTTCTGTGTGGATATACAGCAAAGTTATACCCCCCCTTGTGTGTTCAACATTCGGCTCCCCTTCAGTTTCCCTGGCTACACGGTTGTCAGCCATGTAGATATAGGGCTGTCAGCAGTGTAAAGATGCAAATGAGGTCTGAACTCCTTAGAACTGCTGAATCCCAATAAAGTGAAACATGAAGGGATGTTCACATCATGTAGGAACTCCCTCAGTGTTTGTTTTTAATAGATAGCAACAGTGAATGATGACATCAAGGGGTGTATCAGGCAGACATACAGAGGTGTCAGGGCTATGAAGGGTGAAAATGCATGTAAGCAGTGCACATTTCACAAGTTTTGTTTCATTAAGATGCAACCTCCTCTTCATTTGTTGGTGAGATGTGTCACCTCTATCCACTTTAACTACCTTTTTATTATTTTGGTCATTGTTTGCGCAATATAGTACTTAGTGCAAGCACAGCAAATGGAGGAGTGAATAGAAGGTTTCTCTGTGCTTGTCATGTAACTATTCCTGTGGCAGCATGTGTATGTGTAGGGATGGAGTATAGTTAGCCCTGGGTTCTAGGTAGGGCTGGAGTATAGTTAGCCCTGGGTTCTACGCAGGGCTGGAGTATAGTTAGCCCTGGGTTCTAGGTAGGGCTGGAGTATAGTTAGCCATGGGTTCTAGGTAGAGCTTGAGTATAGTTAGCCCTGGGTTCTAGTACAGGAACTGTTACCTTTCCTTTACTTTTTGTGCTCCGTGTTTGCATGATATCATGAGAACGGAGGAAAGTAATACCGACTTTGCCTGTCCTTACCCTATTTACACGAAGACGTGCAAAGGTGCATGAAAGTGCACATAGCGCACTAATGAGCAAGTAGCAGTTGTGTTTAATAGATGCTAATTACAGCATAAGCAGATTAATTGCATGTTAGTGAACCAATCCAAAATGGTGGAGCTATTCAACAAGCTAAAAAGCATCCATGTAGGCTCTATACTGTTTTTTTTGCATATTTCAATACTGTTGGAGTAGAGACATGGAAAATATCTACAGGGACACAATACTAGGTTCTGCTGCTGCTTTGATCCATGTATGTGCTACAGGCTGAAGCCAATGGTGCTGCTGCTAGTGCCAATAGGCCTAGGCTGAGAAGGGGAAGAGTTTTCAGGCCCTGGATAACTTATCACATGCTACATGACCTGGACATTGTAGACTGCTACAGTGTGGACAGAGACACACTTCAACAACTCTGTGATCTCTGCTGCTGTCAACGGAGCCAGGGCCAACTGAGGGGGAACCCATCCTAGTGTAAACTAATGCATGTGTAACTCTTAGAATCTTAGCTACAAGTACCTTTCAAAAACCAAGTGGGGACATGATGGGTGTGTCACAAGCATCAGCATCCAGTATGCTCCACCAATTCCTGGATAATATGCTCTTACATCCAGTGAGCACATATGACTTCCCTGTATTCTGAGGAGAGGATCAGCAATATGTAGCAGTTCTACCATGTAGTGCACTACCCTTTAGTACTGGGTGCCATAGATTGCACTCATGTACACATTAAGGCATCAGCTGGTGAGCAGGGTAGAATCAACATTAACTGTAAGGGACACCACTCCATCAACTGCCTAGTCATTTGTAATTCCCAGGGAATTATCTTGAATGCGTGTGCTGGCAACCCTGGCAGTTATCATGATTCCCATATCTGGCAGACAGCTGTACCAGATGTTTGCTAGGGGGGACATTCCACAGGGCTGTTTACTGGGAGATGCTGGCTATGCACTGGAACTGTAGCTGACACACATCAGAAGAGCACACACAGCCATGGCACAGAATGCCATAATGAGGCACATACTCAAATCAGAAACATCACAGCGCATGTGTTTGGGCTGTTGAAGCCACAGTTCCAGTGCCTAGATACATCTGGTGGAGCCCCTGCAGTATAATCCACACACATGTATACAAATCTTCATAGTATATGCCATGCTACACAATCTGATCCTATGGAAACATCTGCAGCAGGATCAGCAAGGGGAATGGACACACATCCCCCCATCAATGCCTAGGTCACCACAGCCACAGTCAGAGGAGGACTTGGAGGGGGAACCACCAGCTACTGTGACTGGAGGCAGATGTAGGCATGGTCAGTACGCCCTTAGTACGCCCTTGCTTTGTCTAAGAGACAACACATAGTACATTCACTGACCACTTAGGTGCTTAATACCTTTGTCCTACTCACATACATATAGTAAAGATGATGACAGACAACTCATACAACCTTTACCTCCTTATGTATTGGCTGCTTACATCAGACAGAGTCAACTCTGAACTAAAACTGTTTCAACTGCTACCTTTGCAAGGTAAGTTCTGAACCTAGAGTTTATTCTGTAATAATATTATGGCATATCCTTGTATCTCTTAACTTGATACAGTAAGCAAGTAACTAGTGATAGATTTGTACAGAAATTACCTTAACATGTGACAGCAGAGACTTATTTTAGTTATATGTGTCCATTAGTAAGTCGTGGGCCTCAGGCATCAAAGATTCACACAATCATACCTCTCAAAAATAGTGATGATCACTGCATGCCCTCAGTTTAGCACCATACCTTTGTACTGGTAAATCATTAAAAACAGAAGTTAGAAAGTAATCATACACATTGCAGTTTCTGACTTTACAACCCTTCCCAAGATCAAACAACAGGCAGGATGCAGAACAAGGAGAGTAACAAGAGCATCATATCCTTGTTTGTGGCATAGCGGTAACTCAGCTTTGCTCCCCCCAAAAGAACAGGCTATACTTGTTTTGCCATAACAGTAACTGAGCTTTGTCCCTCCCCCCAAAAAAGAGCAGTGTACCCTTCTTCGTGGCATAACAGTAACTCACCTATGCTCCCTCTAAAAGAACAGTATATGCTTGTTTGTGCCATCTAAACTGTGTTTCAGTTACTGGCAACTACATATCATATTACAAACCACGAACTAGAAGGAAAAAATAAAAAGGAGCACGAATACAATGTGTGAAAACAAGGTTTCATAAGATCCCATTCTAAAGTAATATCTAAACAATTGACTATTCAACCTACATCACCTAAAGAAAATGACAAAAAACAGTAGTAGCATTAAGATTCTGTATAAAAGGCATACATTCTTGTTTAGTACCTTTAAAAATAAAAAATAAATCATCTACGAACCTCTTAAAAAATATTACATGGTCAAGCAAAGAAACATGGGGTAATAATTCACTTTCCCACCATCCCAACACCAATTTAGCAAATGCTGGGGCTGCAGCAGACCCCATTGCAACACCCTTTAACTGTTGAAAGTACTTTCTCTCCAGTGAGTAATACTGATGGCTTGGCTACCTTTTATTGTATCTGTAAACACTTATTTCACATTTATGTGATACATATGTGTATTATATGTTTGTTTCCTTTTACTGCACCTACAATAATGTCAGTGAGATGACTGAATTAACATCAACTACCTGAGGCACAGTTGGGAGATGAAGAGGTTGAATCTGACACAGAGGTTGACAAACAGCCATCCCCTGCATTTTGCACACAGCCAGTAGGTCTATGCCTACCCAGTCCACTGACCTCACAGATATTGGACAGGTGGAGGGTGAGGACACTGATAAGGGAATTGTGGCTACTGCGGCATCAGTGCCAGTAGTGTCTGGCTGTAGCCAAAGTGTGGGCGAGGTGCCAAGCAGGAGGATTGATAGGGGTGCTTGGAGGGGGAATACTGTCCCTCCTCCAACTGGTGCAGGTGTCACTTCCAGTGCCACTTGTATATTTAGGGCCATCATGGATGCACATGCACGTTCCCATAGGTGCTCCAGACAAATACTCAGGGTTGTGGATGTGGCACAGTCTGATATGCGTGATTGCCTCCACTGTGTTGCCAATTTACTGGGTTGGATGAATGATACATTGGAATGAGGGGTGTCTGTGATGGACTGAGGGATACCTGTCATGGAATGAGTAGTGTCTGTGATGGAATGTCTACTGCAAGGGGAAAGCTTCCTTGTGGGCCTAGGTCATCCACATCTTCTGCTGTCAGCCAACGTGGCCATGCCTGATCATGCTGTCATAGTGGCAGTATTTTTACTGCTCCATCAGTAAGTGTGCTGTCCACAGACATGCCAGACCATGGGGTCATGGTCCTAGGCATTCCCATTTGGGAATGCCAAGGGCATTCTCCTTAATGAAAACACTCAGTTCCCACTAATTACCACATTGATGGGAGCCCACTGAACACTAAAGGCATTATAAGAGATCTAGGGACACAGGTTGACAGCAACCTCTCCTTCAACCACCACACTGCCACTATGGTCAGAAAATCCTTTTATGTGGCACATCTCATTACCAAGGGTTTTGCATCCAGGAAGAAAGAGGTCATCATCTTTCTCTACTCTTCCCTCATTAGGCCAATCTTTGAGTATAATGCCCCATTTGGCATGTACCTCAGTAGACAAATGCAAGCACTGGTAAGGCCACAAAAGTACCTCATGAAGAGGATCCTAGGCCTTAAACACATGTCTTATATGGACGGACTCAAAAAACTCCAGCTATTCTCTGTCTCATATCATCTACTAAGAGGCGATCTCTGCTTGACTTACAAAGCCATGTCTGACCCAGCTCTGTTACAAATGCTACATCTAAAGAAATCCAAATCCCTCTGCACCACATGCTCCTGAGACCTCAACCTCATTATCACAATCAACATGCTGGAGGGGCAGGTTCATAACCCAGAGACTGCCCATGCTCTGGAATAGACTTCACATACATGTCAAGCACAGCACCTCACTGGCCCACTTCAAGAGAAATCTTGATGAGTGGATGGGAAATAGAAAGTTCACCCCAGGGATCACTGCAGTTGCTCTACTTGATAGAGGTACTGGGAAAAAACGTTGGGCAGCACAATGCCAGGGCACTTCTATGGGCTAGGCTTGTAAAGGCTCCAGGGCCATTAGCCTAGTACATACCTATAAACCTATGAACCTATAAGGGAGCTCATCCAGCAGACAGCAGTCACTTCAAGTAGCAGCACTGCATCTGAATGTGGTATTGGATGTGTGCCAGTACAACACCTAGCAGAGTCATTTCTCATGGTCAGGTATGACAATGATGAATTGCCACCTCTACCATGCATGGCCTACACCTATCCAACACACCAAGACATAGAGCTAGCACTCAACGTGGCTGTATTCATGCACACACTCACACACCAATTTTACCCTACAGAGACACACACACACAACAGTTACTCATTTTGTCTCACTGCTCATTTGTTGTTTTCTGCAAATGTCTGTTTTCTGCTCCTTCTTACTTACAGACATTCACTGACCTTTTGTGTCAGCCTAGGCTTCCTGCCCCCCCCCCCCACACACACACACACACAACACCCTGTATAAGTGATGATAACTGTGCCATATTCCTGTGTTCTACCTTTCTGATTCAGGGATACAAAATCTGTGTCTGATGATCAGGATGCATATCTAACATATTGCTTAGTATCGCTGCATTTGTGGTGTTTAATTGGTCATTGCATGTTTAACTTATATTGGCCTTGTAATGCCCAACAGTTGATAGCATCAAAATGTCACAACTTTATAGTGAATGCTCTTGTCAGGGTTGTGAAGTAAGAAACTGCAATATGTACAATTACTTTCTAATGTATCTCTTACAGAATTTTTCAGTCCAAACATATGGTGCCATCACAGGTCACGCCATGATATTCAGATTTTAAGAGTGTATGTCAACAAGAAATTTTCTTTCCCCTTTCCTTAGTTTTCTTAATTTAAATTTCTTTTTTTTGCCATTGATTGCATGATGTGCTGCATGGAGCAAACATTGGAACTGGAGAAGCCGAACCACCCAGAAAGCAGACAGCCAGAAATAGAAAATATACTGTGTAGTATATTCCTGTCATATTTCTTCTATGTGGACTGGCATGACCTTCTCTTTTGCTTAAAACACATCCAGAAAAGCCTGTACATCCAATAACCCTGAAACTGCATTGCTTGCCAATGTTGTGCTCTACTTACCATTACGCACTGTCAAGTACTGTGTTTCCATGATGGTTAGCATCGCACAACATTTTCAAACAGTGTGTACACTCCTAGTAGATGCGATAACTGCAATTAGCAGGAAACCATCATTCTGCATTGGTCTTGATCTGTGGTAGACATGGCAGGCATTCATGGAGAGGGAGTGAAGTTCCATGCTCAAAGATCAGGTGTCCAGGAGTTCAAAGTGTTTGTTGGACTCCTAATGAAGGAACATAGGCATAGGCTATTGCAGAGAGACTATTCCAGCTCAGAGGACAAGTCAGAGGCATGAGATAGTCTGGCCAAGGCTGTGACCAGTGCTACCAGTATCCCCCACACAGGTGAGCAATATAGACACCACTATAATGACCTTTGGAGGAAAAAGAAGGATACCCTTGAATGTTGTAGCAAGAATGTAGGACTAGGGACACCTCATGGATGTGTAAGTATCGATTACAGAGACTACTCATGAGATTTAAAAACTGATAATAGTCAGGACTGATATTCATAATGGTATTCTGTTCTGTTTTTTCCACAACTGTCACAGAGAAAGAACTGAATCTGAGAACCCATGCTGCTAGATTAGTCTGGATGAGAGAAGCATATGGTATGTATCCAATAGAGCAGTACTATTACTGTAACATTAAAAGTTTAAAATAGTTTTTGGGGTATTTTATACAATTATATCAAGGTGAGCATGCATATCTCAACTGTAAAAGCAAGTATGCATGCATTAGTCTGTAGGCCAAACCAACAGTACAGTATTAGACAGTAGTCAGAGGTTGTGCGTTCACATATCACTCTTCCCAGCTATACAATACTGTTAATTTGTCATCAATATTTTAAGGTAAATTCAAATCTTTATACCAGTGACACAAATAGTCTGCTATAAACTGTAATCTATATAATTGGAACACGCATATGTGCAATATGTGCACACATCAAGGATTGCTTGATGCAATCTGTAGTATAGTATGCATCTGTTATGAGCTGGGTAGTCTTAAAAGTAAAAATGTTATTTGTTAGAAGATGGCAGTCTCAAAAGTAAACAAAATAGAGTCATATAATTGTATCAATGCATTGTATGCCACATATGAAGTTATTAAAGTTATCCCTTTATTTCTCCCACCCCAACCCTTATTTTCCTTTTTTTCCCATAGCACAATGGGGAAGACCTGGCCCACAGGATCCTACTGCTCCCACTCCACTGGCTATGGCACTGAAGCCCAGCACATCTGGGATGCAACCTGACAGCACCCTCTCTGCTGCCCCTGCACTACCTAGCCCCTCAGGTAGTCATGCCCTGCAGAACAGGCCAGTGGTTCCCTCTACGAACAGTGGCAGAGGTAGTGATTTTATCACCTGTGACAAACTGCCAAGGTTCATGCGTAGGATTATATACTGCACTGTTGGTGCATCCCTACAGTGGATGGAGACTCTGCTCTCCATCATTGTGCTTAATAACACAAGAAGGAGATGCAGACATCAGGCACTGCAGTCATCAATGCAGTGAGGTGACAGTGGTGACAGTTCAATGTGTGAGGACTTGATTCTCATTGTCATCCAGCTTGAAGACCATGGGTTCTCAACGTCCCCATCCTCACCCCAACCATGGTGTTAACCAACCTCTTGTGTCCTTCTCCATCCCTGTGTCTTGTCTTGTATGTCCTGTCTGTTGGCAATTGCTTCCTCACCTACCCAACCTACCTGACCCAGACATACCTACTTCCCTTTCCCAACATTCCTTTCTCTCTCACAAAAATTGGCACTTGTCCCAACAAAAAAATTCATCCCATACATAGCTCTCCATTTCAAACATGTGTCCACTTGACACACTTGATTCAGTCCAATTGGCTAAACAACATGACTGTGCTGTGGTCACCCCTCTCACTGGAGATGAAAGTTGAAATTCAGCTAATATTCTGCATATATTATTAGGTTTTACTGCTGAAGAAATGGATAGATATGGTTCTTTCATATCTACCTCCTACACATTCCTGTATTGCTTTCCATTTATTCTTCCCCTGTGTGCTTCCTATTTCACCACTGCCCTATCTTCCCCATTTCTTTTCTTTAAAGCATTATTGTGTGATGGTGTGCATTGTGCACCAACACACAGCAATGGTAATACAAAATAACTTAAAAGTGTTAGATTCAGTTGTATTCAAATCCAGTACCATCTGGCTCCAAAAAGGAATGTATCAATGCATTAACATGTGCCACCACAGAGTCAGTTAAGTAGTTAGATGTATGACAGAAACTCAGTACTATCAGACTTTAGCATCCCCATTTCACCACTGTCCCATCTTCCCCATTTCTTTTCTTCAAAGCATTATTCTTTCTTTATGACAGCTGTGCAAAAAACAGAACAGAATACCATTATGAATATCAGTCCTGACTATATTCAGCTTTTAACTCTTACAAGTAGTCTCTGCAATTGATACATCTGTGGAGTGGCTCCAGTCTTCTATGCCTCAATCCAATGTTTGAGGGTATCCTTCTTCCTCATCTGGAGGTTGTTGTAGTGGTCTCTACATTGCTCACCAATGCGAAGATACTGGTAGCACTGGTCACAGCCCGGGCAAGATTATCCCATGCCTTTGAATTGTACTCTGAACCAGAATAGTTCCTCTGCAATAGCCTGGGCCCATGTTCCTTCACTAGGAGTTGAACAAACACTTTGAACTCCTGGACATCCCATCTTTGAGTACGGAATTCAAACCCTCACCATGCACAGCTGCTGTGCCTACCACAGATCAAGACCAATGTAGAATGATGTTTTCCTGCCAATTGCAGTTATCACATTTACTGGGAATGCACACTGTGTTTGAAAGTGTTGTGCAGTGCTTACCATCGTGCAAACATGGTGCTTGGTATTGCGCACCTTCAAGCACCACGTTTGTGCAATGTTAAGCAGAGCAAATGTTAAAATATTTGAAAGTGTTACATACACCTGTGTTGGAACCCAGTACTACCTGGCCCCAAAAAGGAATGGATCATTGTATTAATAGGTGGTGCCACAGACGCATTTGAGTAGCAGGTGTATTTTAAAGACTAAATAACAATTGGCAGACTTAACTGCTGTTGCATACACCTGCTTCTTAATGGACTCTGTGACAGTAGGTATTAATGCACTTAATACAGTGATATGTTCCTTTTCTGTGGACAGATGGTACTGGGTCTGAATACATCTGTATCTAATACATTTATCTGCATTTGTATCAGCGTTGCTGCATGTTGGTGCCTGATGAGCACCATTGTGCAATAATGCTTTAAAGGATATAAATGGGGAATATAGAACAGTGGCGACATGGGGTGCAAGCAGGGAGAAGAACAATAGGAATTCCCTGTTAAACTGTGACACTTAGGATTGATTATATGAAATACATATACTGCAAGACTGACTCTGTGGCAGCACGTGTTAATGCATTGATGTATTCCTTGTTTAAGGCCAGATGGTACTGATTTCTAATACAGGTGTATGTGGTACTTTTTCAGGTGTCTATGACACATTGACATGCATTTATATACAGGTGTCATTCACCATTTCTTAGCAATGGTGTGCATTGTGCACATCATGCAATAATGGTTTATAAAAAATAAATGGGGAAGATAGGACTGTGGTGATATGGGGGGCAAGTACGTAGGGAGTACAAGGGGAATTCCTAGCTAAACTGTGACAGTTACTATTGATTGTATAAAATACATGTGCTACTTAACTGACTCTGTGGCACCACCTATTAATGCTTTGATCCATTCCTTTTTGGGGCCACATGGTACCAGGTTCAAATCCAGGTGTAAGTATATGCTATTCAGATAGTTCATGCTAATGTACAACCTATTTATTCTATCAACCTTCTAGGTGTGCAGATGCAATATCACATATCTGTACATATTTTATGTGCAGTTGTCCCCCTATTATGTATGCCTTTGGGCTTGCTCAAAGGGGAAGACAGATATGTTTCTCTTTCATTGCAATACATGTCTATGCAACATTTCATGTCCCTATTTCATGTATCCTTGCATTATGTTGGCCTTTGTGGAGAAATGTTCTGTAGAATCAGTGCTATTTGTGTAGCCCTGGTGGTCATTGTGACATTTTGCACAAATCCATGGACTGCTGGTGCTTTAATCTTAAGTGGAATTGCTAAGCATGTTTGCTTGTAAGGTTTTGCAGCCAGCAACACTGCCATGAGCCACAAAACCTTACTTAGATGTGCAGTGCCTCATTAATATGCATTATGTGATACTGTGCGATGAGCAATCGCACTAGCAGGTACACTCTGTGTAGGCTCTGCGTGAAGCCTAACAGAGTTTATTGAATCCTGAGGAAAGACTTTCACATTTCCTTCACTATCAATCAAATAAGATGAAATATCAACTTTGCCAAAGGACACTTGCCTCATCAGTCATATCATAAACATTCCCTTATCCACAGTTCCAAAAGCTCCCAAGCAAGATAATAAAATTATCTTCATCAATGAATTGTAGTCCTCTCTCTGGTGTGACAAAGATATTTCAAGACTTATAAACTTATTATAAATTATAATTTTCAAAATAAATACTTAATATCTTCATATTGGCCCAATATACAATCTCTCAACTTTAATAATGACTCACTGGCCAAAATATTCCAACTGAACAATACATTTATACCTTTAAAGAAATCATAATTTACATCTGATGATCTTAACTGATGTTGATTTAACTCCTTATAAAATTGATAAATATTATCCCAGCCATTTAGCTTTTTGCACAACTTGTGGGTCAGACAGGGCTGAGCTACTTCCCATTATTTCGGAGTGTAAATTCTCAAAAAAATTATGGACCAATCTATCAGCCAACTTAAACTCTAATGGTTTTAAAGGCTTACTAATTTCATGGAAATTTGCAGCTCTGCATATACTATCTACTAGAATAAAATCTAATGACTTCAGCTTTTTAATAACTATTTTCATGTTTCTAGAATTCTATACTATTAAAAAAATGGATGAATTTGAAATCTTTAAATTGGAATGCATTTACTGTAAGTTGGTTGCAATATTTAATTGCTTTTTTTAAATAATTCTAAAAATGGCAAAAATACTTGACAATCATCTTCCAAGAAGATTTTAGAAAGAATACGTTAATGCATTCTATTTTAATTATCCCATAAAGTGAAATTACTACAAATACTAAGTCTGCATTACATCCTAGGCTGCCAGCGCAACAACCATTCTGCCCATCTAATTACTACTTCTTGTTATTAACATTCGACATACACCAGCATGCTTGTGAAAACATGATTATATGCTTGTGTACAGTATACATGGTTACTTGTTATTTTTTGAACTCATACTGCAACCCGTTCATTGCTCTCTTGGTTATTGTAGTTACTATTATGTGTTAAACTGAAAAAAACGTAGGATCCAAACCAAAGACCACACTGAGGCACAATAAACTTAGCGCTTTCATCCACTTTAATAACGTGAACTTCATCAGAAACCATGAAAAATCACCTACCCCTCCTTTACTTTTTTTCAGTTTGGTGTCTTATGGTGTGGTTTTTCAGTTTCTTCTTTTATTATGTGTTAAACTTTAAAAATTATTAAGATAAAAAATGAACAGCAATTTGTATACATCTTATGAGAATAATAATGCCTGTTTCCCTAATTTTTCAGTCACTGAGCAGAAGTAAGAGAAGTGGACTGGGAAGTTATGAAAAGGACTTCAGCATTGCATTAGACCCAGTAAAGGAAATATTAGAAACAGAAGAGATGGGGCCTTGGGTCAAGAATTCAAATGTGGTGGGAGATAGACATGCAGAAGGAGACCACAGAGAAATATAAATGGGTTGGTGCAGGTTAGCCATCTGGACAGCTTTCATATTAGATAAATTGGCATGAAAGGAGTAAAGGAGGCAAAAACTAAAGCAAGGTGTGTCTCTGGTCATGCTCTTGTGCTACTGTGGTTTACCATATGTGATGGGAATGGAGAGAACAAGAGGCAGACAGATGGGTTAGTCATGAACTGGGAGGAGAAAATAAAAAGAAATAACAGAAGATAGTGTCTGAAATTACTGACAATGGAAAAGGTAAGACAACCATAGGCAGTTTTAGGCATTGGTGTACCCTGTGCTCACTGTGTTTTCCATAGTCCTCAGGGAACCTCTAACCACAGCAAGTACTTATTTTGGAAATTTGTAACATTTGCCAAACCATTATTATGTGCTTAATAAACCATGTGGGTAATAATAACTCATAAGATGAAGAATCCCAATGATTAGCACCACTTTTTTTCCTTTAAAATTCAAAGATAACTCTAGTTGTACTAACAGTTTTTTGTCAAGCAGCAGGCTTTATAATTTCATTACATGCTTTACCACTGACAAACTGTCCTTGACTGAGTTAAACCCTGCTCCTGACAACAAAGTAACATTATAGCCAGGTTTAGGCATTGTATACCTCCAGCTGAAGGTGGACTACCCCCCCCCCCCCCTTAATCATCCTTGACTGTGTGAGGGCCCCATAAAAGCTGTTGCTGGTTGGGGGAAATAAGGAGAGAAAAAAGGCCAAAAAGATAATTCATTTTCTGATTAAGCACTTTATCCTAACAGAATTGTGATATGATCCTGTTAGGATAAAGTTGCAATCCGTGAATGAGCATAAGCAAGGTAAGCTCTTGAGACTGGAAGCCTGGAGTGACTGATCTCAGTGTTTACTTGGGATTATAACAGCAGATGCTCTCAATCTTCAGGAAAGTTTTTTTTTTCTTTTAGAAAGGTCTATGAATAGTTGCAGGACACTAAATACTATAACACTCAACTTCTTTGCTCAAAATTTATGGGTAAAGACAAAAATAATGTCAGACAGAAGGCTAAAATCAGGGAAAACATGTTTAAATATTACTGCAATTCACTCAAAACTTTAAAAGAATAACCTATTAGCCTAACAAGCCTGGTCTGCAAGGCCATGGAACGTATCATCATGGAACTCATAAACAAAGACATTGATATCCTCCAAACTCTGGATCCCACCCAGTTCGGGTTTGTGAAAGGCAGATCATGCCTCCTGAACCTGATCGACTTCTTTGAGGCAGTCACCAAAGCCGTGTATGAGAGTAAGGTGGTTCACACAGCCTATCTTGACCTCACCAAGGCTTTCGACGCCATCCCCCATTCTGGAATTATAGCTAAACTCACTAAACTAGGTATAAATCCCTACATCACAAGATGGGTTGCCAACTGGCTCACTGACAGAATCCACACTGTAAAAGTTGCAGACTCCAAATCTGACCTCAAAGCAGTGACAAGTGGAGTACCACAGGGTTCCATCCTGGGACCTCTCCTGTTTGTTGTCTATTTCTCTGAAGTACAGGCTAACACAGAAGGCCTTTGGCTAATGAAGTTCACAGATGACTGCAAACTAGGAGCCATAGTCAAGTCCCCAAATGATGTGGACATCCTACAGAAGGGCCTCACTGAGACATATGTCTGGTGTCAGAGCCATGACCTCAAGCTCAATGCCAAAAAGTGCATTCCCTTTGGTAAAAACTCTGTACCCATGAGCTACCACATAGGCAGCAATCTACTTAACACTGAACGTGTGATAAGAGACCTTAGGACTCAGGTGGACAGTAGTCTCTCCTTTGATAGTCACATCGCCACAGTAGTCAGGAAGTCCTTCTATGTGGCACACCTCATCATAAAAGGGTTCCCATCCAGGAAAAAAGGTCATTGTTCCCCTCTACTCATCACTTATTAGACCCATTGTAGAGTACAATGCCCCTTTTGGAATGTACCTCACAAGATATCTACAGCAGCTGGAAAGGCCACAGACGTACCTCACAAAGAGGATTGCTGGCCTCAAACAAATGCCCTACACTGACCGCCTCAAAAAACTCCAGCTTTACTCCATAGCATATCGCCTACTCTGAGGTGATCTCTGCCTAACATATAAAGCTATGTCAAACCCAGAGCTGTTGGACATGCTACACCTAAAAAAATCCCAATCCCTCCGAGCTACATGCTCTAGGGACCTAAACCTTGTCACCACAATAAACAGGACATGTGGAGGGATAGATTCCTGTCTCAGAGACTTCGTATACTCTGGAACAAGCTACCCATCTATGTCAAGCAAAGTTCTTCATTAGCACTCTTCAAGAAAAATCTTGATGATTGGATGGTAAATAGGAAATACACCCCGGGGATCACTTCTGTGTCTCTGCTAGACAGTGGCACAGGAAAATAACTTTCTTGGGTGGCGTAAGCTATGGCACCTTGCTGGCTAGGCTTACATAGGCCCTTGGGCCAATAGCCTAGTACCTACCTATGAACCTATGTTTTGAATAAACATGCATTTTTGAACCAAATGAAGAACAAAACTCTAATGTTTGGCATTATTGATAGTATGTAATCCTAAATGATTTACCAGCAAATCAAAAGGGACAGGACAAAAATAAGGCAAAATCAGGGACATTATAGGTTCATAGGTAGGTACTAAGCTATCTGCCTGAAGGCATTTATAAGCCTAGCCAGAATGCGTTGACTTTCGACCTCTCCTTAGATTAGTTTCCTGTGCCTCTGTCCAGTACAGCCACTGAAGTGATCCCCGGAGTAAACTTTCTGTTTCCCATCCACTCGTCAAGGTTTCTCTTGAAGAGTGTTAGCAAGGATCTCTGCCTAATGTAGATGGGAATCTTGTTCCAAAGCATGGGAAGTCTCTGTGACAGGAATCTATCTCTCCAGCACATCCTATTTTTTGTTGTGGTGAGGTTTAGATCCCTAGAGTGTGTAGCTCGAGGGGATAAGCTTTTCTTTAGGTGGAGCATGTTCATCCATTCTGGGTTGGACATGGCCTTGTATGTCAGGCAGAGATCACCTCTGAGTAGGCAGTATGCAATCGAGTACAGCTGGAGTTTCTTCAGTTAAGCTGCATAGGGCATCTGTTTGAGGCCAGTGATCCTCTTGGTGAGGTACTTCTGTGGTCTTTCCAGCTGTTGCAGGTGTCTTGTAAGATACATCCCAAATGGGGCATTGTACTCTATGATGGGTCTGATGAGTGATGAGTAGAGGAGCACAATGACCTCTTTTGATCTGGATGCAAACCCTTTTGTGATAAGGTGTGCCACGTAGAAGGATTTTCTAACCACTTTGGCAATGTGATTATCAAAGGAGAGTTTACTATCTACTTGGGTCCCCAGATCCATTATTACGTCTTCCGTATTTAGGGGACTACCACTTATGTGGTAGCTTGTGGGTACTTTGTTTTTTCCAAAGGGGATGACTATGCACTTTTTGGCATTTAGCTTGAGGTCATGATTTTGACACCAGGTGTCCATCTCAGTGAGACCCTTTTGGAGGATGTCTGTGTCAGCCGGAGAGTCAATTATATCCTCTAGTTTGCAGTCGTCTGTGAATTTGGTCAGTTATAGTCCTCCTGTGCTTGCCTGTACCTCTGAGAAGTATATGCCGAACAGGAGGGGTCCTAGGACTGAGCCCTGGGGAATGCCACTTGTAACCAGTTTAGAGTCAGACCTAGCTCCCACAACTCTTACCATGTGGGTGCTGTCCGTGAGCCAGTTGGCAACCCATCTTGTGACGTAGGGGTTTATGTTCAGGATGGTGAGATTGTCTATAATACCAGAATGGGGAATGGTGTCAAAGGCCTTTGTGAGGTCTAGGTAGGCTGTGTGTACCATCTTTCCCTCATCTATAGCCTTGGTAACTGTCTCAAAGAAGTCCACCAGGTTTAGGAGGCATGATCTGCCCTTAACAAAGCCAAACTGGGTAGGGTTCAGTGTTTGGAGGTTCCCAATGTATCTGTTAATGAGTTCCATGATAATGCGCTCCATAGCCTTGCAGACAAAGCTAGTCAGGCTTATAGGCGATAGTTCCCAGGTCTGTTGTGGCTCCACCTTTGTGGAGCAGAATAACCATTGCTGTGTGCCTCTCTATGGGTACGTAACCTGTGGAGAGGCTGAGTTTGAACAGTGTGTTTAAGTGAGGGGTTATTTCGTCTTTGAACTCATGTAGGATGCAGCCTGGGACACCGTCCAGTCCCATTGATGCTGTGTTTTTGGCTTTGGAGAGGGCTGTTTTAACCTGAGTGTCTGTGATTTCAGGAGCTCTACATTTTTCTGGTATGGTTATGGGCCCTTTTGGGGGTGAGAGGGGGTGAATTATACAGTGACAGATATGTATTACTCCTATTTACTACTATGCAATAGTCCCTGACCTAGTGTGGCAGTACTAGTGTCACACAAGGTATTGCATTATACTGAAATCAGTGTTAAACTAGTATTGCTGTGGCTTATGCTTGTATGCATGTGTGTGGGTGGGTGCTACTGCTGTGTAAGCGTAACTATAATTTCTTTCACTTTCTGTTACAAACATCAACAACACCTCTGTCATGCTTTTATGTGGTGGGGGGTGTTTGCAATGTATTTAAGAGTAATAAGTCGATCATAATTTCTTTCACTTACCATCACAAGCATAGACCTTACACATGACAGATGGCTCTCCTTTTAGCTTGGCTGGAAGAGAAAGTGTGAGAAAGCAACTGCTCATTGCCAGAGTGGTGCAGTGAGTAGCATTGCCTTTTTATAGCGCTTTGCTCTGGTTGAGATCTTGGATGTGTTTTTTCTGTGTGGAGTCTGTATGCACTCCATTTCTGTGTGCGTGTGTGTGTCTCTTCATTTTTTTTTAATTGACATTCTTCTAGTTTCCCTGAAGGTAAACAAGCAGAGACTATGTGTGTGTGTGTGTGTGTGTGTGTGTGTGTGTGTGTGTGTGTGTGTGTGTGTGTGCGCGCGCGCATGTATGTAGATATATATATATATATATATATATATATATATATATATATATATATATATATATATATATATATATATACATGTGAGAAAGAGTGAGCATATGTGAGTGTGAATGTGAGTGTTTTTGTATATGTGTGTGAGTGTATGTGTGTTAGTTGTTGTTGTTTGCCTTTTCGGCTTTTCCCGATTAGGGGTCCCCACAGCAGAACTCCGGTCCGCTAATGATTGGCAGTCGATTTTTATGGTGCCGAGTTGCCAGCCCGACGCCCAACCTTCAGCAAAGGCATGCCCATTCACGCATGTCTTTCGGAGACCACTCGTGTTAGTGTAAAAAATATCATTGATTTTTATGAGAGCACTGCAGGCAATTGAGTCCCAAGTGCTCGATAACTACTATCTTGAAGCCAGAGAATTGAGCTCCTTGTAGCCCAGGCAGACTACAGCTCACGCTCAAACTTGAATATGAGTTCGGGCAAGCAGCTGTTGGGAGGAAGTGGGAGGGGAATTTTATGCTTAGGGAGAATAAGGGGGATTTTAGGCTTAGGGAACCGAGAAGAGGGTTTTGTTTTAGGGAGCAGGAGGACAATTTTAGGTTTAGGAAGTGGAAAGAAGATTTTAGGTTTGGGAAGCAGCAAGGGGAGTTTTTTTTTTTGAAACACCTTTACTGAATTATCACTTGTGACATAGACACATTTACATTTATATAAAACTAATCAAACTGTATTAATGAGTTTTAAGCATAGGGAGCAGGAAGAGTATTTTAGGTTTAGGAAATGGGAGGGGAGTTTTAGGCTTAGGGAGTGATTAGGGTATTTAGGTTTAGGGTGGGGGGTTGGAGACCAATCAGAGACTTTAGAGATAGGAAGGGAAGTGGAGATTTAGGGTAATGGAATGAGAACTCACGTTGGGAACTTGGATGGTGTTACAGGGTTAGAGTTTAGGTTAGGGTAGGGATTTACTATTGTATAGAGTAGGGTGTAGGGAAGGCTATGTACAAGTATGAGAGTGGGATTGCAGGAGTTCAAGCACTTGCTTTTTCAAGCAAGTGACAATAAGCAGGTGTATCATGAGATACTGGCATATCTGTAGTAGACTCTATTTTTTATCTGTGTACACATACACACACTAATGCTGGGCACTTACATAACTCTTCTGTGTAGTATTAAAAATGCAGTTAACAAGTAATTATCTTTTAAAAATCAGGTATAAAATACATCACAGAACATCAAGACCTTTAGAGCTTTTATGGGGCTGGTGGTCACCCACACCCTAGACAGTAAGAGCATTGTAGCTACAGTTCTGTCTGTGAGCACTGCTCCTAAAACTCTACAGCATGAAGTAAAAGGCTGATTAGGTGGAGTGGCTGTGACAGAGTGATACTTAGACTGGAAAGGCTTGGGGGTCCCAACTTGACACATGTTGGGACCCCCAAAATGCTAATACTACTATACTGAAGAAAAGCCTGAAAGAAGTATTCAGTGATTCAAAGATGCAAGTCCAGCACTTAAGAAGGCCAATTAAGGGCTTGCTTTAACTTAGACTGTTGCATATATCAAGTCCTTAAACCATATCTCTAATAAAGATTTAAACATTAGTAAACTGTTTGCATATCTATTGTCTATAAGTAAAGTATTCCATAATCTACCAGCCCTAAAGTAAAAATAAGGCATCAATTTTGAATTGACACTAGATTAGTGAACTAATAAATTATTATTCCTAGTATTTAACTATGATTTACAAGACCATCTCCGAACATTGCAGAAAACCCCAGCTCCTTAGTGCACTTTTACACTAAAATTAAATCAGCCCTTAACAGCCTGTAAACTACTGAATAAAGTCATATGTTTTCAACTCTCTTCACATATGATTAGGATTCACATCTAACTATATGTCACAAGATGGGTCGCAAACTGGCTCAAAGACAGAACCCACAGAGTGAGAGTTGCTGGAGCCATGTCAGACTCGAAACCGGTCACAAGTGGCGTCCCACAAGGTTCTGTCCTGGGACCGCTCTTGTTCGGTATATACTTTTCCGAGGTACAGGCCAATGTGGGAGGACTATGGCTCACCAAGTTCGCAGACGACTGCAAACTAGGCGCCATAATCAACTCTCCAGCTGACACAAACATCCTTCAAAAAGGTCTCACAGAGACAGATAACTGGTGCCAGAGCCATGGTCTAAAGCTAAATGCCAAAAAGTGTATAGTCATACCCCTTGGCAAAAACAATGTGCCCACAAATTACCACATAGGCGGTAATCCATTAAGTACAGAGAAAGTAATTAGGGATCTGGGGACCCAAGTTGATAGCAATCTCTCCTTTGACAACCACATTGCCAAAGTGGTTAGAAAGATCTTTTACATAGCCCACCTCATCATGAAAGGATTCACATCTAGATCAAGAGAGGTAATCGTGCCCCTTTATTCATCCCTCATCAGGCCCATCATAGAATACAATGCCCCTTTTGGGATGTACCTTACCCGACACCTGCAGCAATTAGAAAGACCCCAAAAGTACCTCACCAAGAGGATCAAGGGACTCAAACAGATGCCATATGCTGCTCAGTTAAAAAAACTCCAGCTCTACTCAGTTGTATACCACCTACTTCGAGGCGATCTATGCCTGACATATAAAGCTATGTCCAATCCAGAATTAATGGACATGCTCCACCTCAGTAAATCTAAATCCCTTAGAGCCACACGCTCGAGGGACTTGAACCTCAGCACTGAAATAAATAGAACTTGCTGGAGGGACAGATTCATAACCCAGAGGCTCCCTTCGCTCTGGAACAGAATTCCAATTCATGTTAGGCAGAGCATCTCACTGAATCTCTTCAAGAAGAATCTTGATGAGTGGATGGGGGATCGTGGGTTTGTCCCGGGGATTACTTCCGTGTCACTATTAGACAGAGACACAGTAAACTAAACCTTAAAAAGGGCACAGTATACTCAAATCAAGGGGTGGCGTAAGCCAAACAAAATCGGGCTAGGCTTATAATTGCCCCAGGGCAGATAGCCTAGTATGAACCTATGAACCTATGAACCTATATCTGGTAAGTGTTCTTTAAACACACTCAAGCTTGGCTAGCAGTGATATCCCCAAGACATAAAAGGAACCACAATATTCTATCATAGGGTGAATACTGGGATAAAATAACTTAACCATAACAACTCTATCCCTAGAAGTAAAGGTTAGAAAAATATTTGTATTAGTCCATAACATTTCCTTACAACACAATTCACACAAGAGTCAAAAGCAAGAAATAAATCAACAATTATACCCAAAGCTTTGTTTGTTTAACCAATAAACAGATAAAATTATCCAGGGCATATGGATAAAAATTATTGTTAATGCCAAAGTGCACAACCGAACATTTATTGTTTTTAAATTTCATACCCTTTTGCTGTACCCATGTGGTTAACTTGTTCAGATAGTTTTGCAAACCTGCTGATCTACTGTATTAGTTGTTATGTCACCGACCTTTAAATCATCTGCAGATTTACTCAAACAAATTTGTTTAGATGTCAGACAATCAGTCATAAGCAAACCAAACTGCAGAGGTCCAAAAAATGACCCCTGGGGAACACCACATTCAATGAATGTTTATTCTTAATCTTAACTCTGCTTTTCTGACCTGTCAAACAATGTATAACCCATCTCTTTGTAAACACATTCATATATGTCCTACTCAATATATCAAGTATGATGAGACAACATTTAATTGACTGCGATGGGAAGGCTTATAGTTTGAGAAAGGAAATTGCATTATTTTAAAACTGGAGAAGGATTTAACCTAAGACAGTTGAAAGGGAGCAGAGCATTCCTGAAGGAAAAGAGAATTCAATATCAAATGTTATCTACAGGTGCACACAACGTGTCAGGGGAAGATGGAGTTAATGTATAAAAAATAGATTTCTGTTGGCCCCAGGGAGATAAAATGGAAAGATTTTTTTTCTAGAAGTTTTTTTTTCCCTCACCTGTTGCCTGTCAACCATCAGCCTATGCGATCAGTAAGCCTGTTTGTTCCTGCTGGGGTAATAGCCAATCTCTGAGACTCTCATCCAGGTACTCATCATGCCTTTTTTCCCCCTTATTATGGCCCTAACCCCTCTAGCAGTGTCTGACACACATGCATGCTTACCAACACAAAGGCCTTCATTACTTTCCACTGGGGATTAGCACATTTTCATACATGTCCCACAAAGGCTACTGTACAAACATGGCTTGACAGTGCTAAGCACATGCCCCTAGCCCACATACTGCATGCCAACCACCCCTATTTCTCTCTTTAGATGCTGACACTGGGACAGGCCAGACCACCTTCCTTGTCTCAGAATAAGAAAGCCAGTATCAGCTGTCCATATCCACCCTTCCTCACAGTTTTTTCCTGCTCCTAAAATAATCAGTCTTGGGTGATCTGGGTTGCAAACAAGGCTTTATCTCTCTATACTATGGAGCTAGGCAAAATAGTAAGATATTTTATTTGGATATTTTAGGAACACAAGAGAGAGATGGTATAATTTTATTTTTATTTGTTAACAGGACAAGTCCACTGGACACTATTATACCCTTTTTCAGGGGTGACCCAAGAGCTTTGTCTGGTTAAATGACTTGCTTAGAGTCAAAGAGAAAGCAAATGAAGGTGGAAGGAATCAAACACTGTACCCTGTGCTTCAATGTACAGCTCATTAATATAATTGCCAGAGGATTAAGGTGAGTATGGTGAGATACTTAAAATGAATGAGGACACCAGGAAAATTCCTGGTTATTCTATGATTGTTAGCTTAAAATTTGCTCCTCTTTGCTCATATTTAAGCCTCGTGTTTGCGTGGGCCTTGAGATAATTGCTCAGAGCTGCTCGTAATTTGGCGACTTTGTTTAGGAATGCTGAGAACTGCTTTCACCTGAAGCAAGCCATTACTGAAAACTTAAAAATAAGTATTTTTCTGCACTTCTCTTATTAATTGCAACTGCATTTTAGCAGTTTATAAGTTATTTAGTTTTTTTGCTGCACTTTTCTGAAAAGAATGGTACTGTCTACAGCTGCTTTAAGTAGATAATTGCATTGTTTTACATTGTATCTGTTAGTTTTAGGCTGTTGTAGCTAGTTTGTGTGGTTTTTGTGGTTTGCATGGTCTTCGTACACTTGGACTCCAAACCAGCTATTCTACATTAAGAAGGTTACTTTCTGCACTCTTGTGGCAGAATGTACTGAACTAACCTATCTACGTTGGGAAGTGCTGGTGGAAGTCTTATTGTTTGCTTTCCTGATTGGCAGTTAGCTTAAAACTTGTTCATCTTTGCTTGTATTTAAGCCGCACATTTGCGCTAAGCTGCTCTCCCCACAGCGGGAATTGGAAGTGCCTTGTGCAAATGCAAAAGCCGTGAAGATTAATTTTTCCTAAACAACTGTCACTGAAACCCTTCCAAGGCTTTCTGCTGCTTTCGGAACAGTTCAGTTGCACACTGGGTAGCGTTGTTATGTTGCTCAGCCTTAGCCTACACACACTGTAGGTCCCTGTTATAGTCTCTGAGTTACTGGCACATTCCTGTTAAATTAACCCATTCCCTTCACTAATAAAACTTACAGTAAGACCCTAAGAACCTGCTATCATGGATGGGCAGTTTCTCATCATCTCTCTGGCCAGTCTGATGGACATGGGCATCCTGAGGTAATGTAGCAGTTGTCTCATGTATACTGACAATCACTTACTCCTAAAACAAATGAATACTTTATGAGAGAGCTGTAGTTACACTATTAAATTGGAGACAGGATTCTCTCATATGGACCAATAAAATGCTAAACATGTTGTCAGCATACACATATCACTTCCCACACTAAATAAGAACAGAACACATAAGCTCACATATGAGGAGGTACTCACTAGTAAAGTACCAAAAGACTAGAGGCCTTACAAATGGTGCCTCCAAAACTACGTTTACACACAACAGGGCAAACGATAACCACTACACATGATAATACACACACAACTGTCCGATGAGGCATAACACTGCAAAACCCAATGTACTGGTCATAGTAGACTCCATAGTGACACACATGGATTTCCCCCATAACAGGCTGGATGATGAACTGGTTACAGTTAGCTGCCTGTCAAGTACCAGGTTCCAATCCATCAAGTCACTCAAGCACTCAAGTCACTCTACCACAAGTACCAATACGACTCTGTCATAGTCCATGTGAGAGTGAATGACTTGAGACATACTTCTCTGGACTATATGAAGAGAGACATGACTGAGCTCTCAGATTATGTGTCACAGGCAGGTATAAGACTAGTCTTAAGCAGCATTCTACCTTCTCCAAGGATGACGCAACAATACAAACAACAAAATGATTGACTTTAACAATTGGCTTAGTTTCTGGTGTCAGTCCAAGGGCATCAAATATCTGTCAGCCTGGGAGGACATGGTCGACAGGCTATGCTGCTTTGCCAGAAATGGTCTGCACCTGTCTCCTCTAGGCTTTTGGATACTGGCAACGGTACTAGTCACCTCTATTGTGCCTTTTTTAGGCAGTATCAAAATAACCAACCTCCCAACATAAAATCTTCTCTAGATAAACTCAAGGTACTCCTGCTTAATGTGAGGAGTCTAAATAGGAAACTGCACTCCCTGGAAGTCTCCTCACCTTGGAAGATTCTGATGTCTGTGCAGTCACTGAGACATGGTTCAAAGCCTTGGAAACCACCCCGGGCATGCAGGGCTACTCCTTCCATAGATTCAGACCACAAACTGAGCAGGAAAGAACCAAAGGGGGTGGTGTATCCATCTTCATTAAGGATAAGTAGACCTCAAACAGTATGACTCTCTCAAGCTACTCCATGTACAATTAACTATGGGCAAAATCCCCTACCACATCATAGCTAGATATAGGTCCCCGACCACAAAACAAGAAAAGCATACCATTTACCGGACTTACTGGAATCACTTACCATACAGTCCAACAACTCTGTCACTGGTGATTTTAATTATCCTACCATAGATCGGGAAACATACATAACGACAAATATGCTGGCTCAGAAGTTGTTGTACTTTGTCAAAGCAAATGCTCTAAAGCAGCTAGTCAGCACACCCATGAGGGACTCAAATGTCCTAGACACAGTACTCCCTAACATGGGAGAGCATTGCACCCCACCCCCACCCATGTGATGTCCTCCCTGGTAACATCGGAGCATAAATTAGTCTCTTAAAATGTAATAATAGTGCCAGATACCCCATCAAGCTCAAAAACACTTACAAATTTTTCCAAGACAAATTACTTCCTACTAAGCAATAGTATAAGAAGCTTCAAAGACCACCCCCAAACACAGATAACATAGAGTCCTTTGCAGAGGTGTACACTAACGCCCTGTATAACCACTTAAACAGTTGTATAGAATCAGCTGTACCTGACCGGATTAAAACCAGTTCTTGCCCTAAAAACAAGCCACCTTGGTGTACCTCTAATATAAACAGGCTATACAACAAAAGAAAGAAAGAAATTAATGTCCAAAGGCAAGAAAGAACTGGCTCAGCAGAGGAAAAAATCCCTCTCTATCCTAAACAAATTACAGATCTTGTCAAGTCACCCCAAGCTAATTATGAAGCAAAAATAGCCTCCCTTGCTAAGGATAATCACAAGGTTTTCTTTAACTATGTCTGAAATCTAAAGGAGAATACCCAGCTCTGCAATGAACTGGTTATAGACGGCACCATCCATACTCAACCAGAGAAAATTGCCAACCTGCTAGATGACAAATTTGCACAAACTTGCCCCCCCCCTATCCCCACCGGTCATCCCGCAAAGTATACCAGCCACCATTTTTCAGCCTATTATCTCAAAAGAGCAGGTCATCTCTGCAATCTACAAGGCCAAAACACAGCATTCAATGGGACCAGACAACATCCCAGGTTGCATTTTAAAGAACTTAAAACATGACCTAGCTGATCCACTTGGGGATGTGTTTAACCACAGCCTGCAGACTGGATATGTTCTGCCAGAAAGGTGGAAGGAAACAGTAATCCCTCTGCACAAAGGGGAACCATCAACTGACTCTGGGAATTATAGACCCATAAGTTTGACTAGTCTCATCTACAAGGCCATGGAAAGAATCATTGTGGACCTTATTAACAAGGACATAGGTAATCTCCAAACTCTGGACCCAACCCAATTTGGATTTGTGAAGGGTAGATTATGTCTGTTAAACCTGGTTAACTTTTTTGAGAAAATCACCAAGGCCCAGGATGAGGGAAAGACTGTGCATTCAGCCTACCTTGACCTAGCCAAGGCATTTGACACAATCCTCCACTCAGGTATTATTGAGAAACTCTCCCAATTGAGTATTAACTCCTATGTCACCAGATGGGTAGCCAACTGGCTTACCTACAGGACACAAACTGTCACAGTGGGTGACTTCATCTCTAGCAAAAAGAACAGTTACCAGTAGCATACCACAGGGTTCTGTGCTGGTCCCTTTACTGTTTGGAATTTATTTGTCAGACATCCAGGCAAACATGGATGGCCTGTGGTTGACCAAGTTCACTGATGATTGCAAATTGGGAACAATCATTGAGTCCCCCAACAATGCTAATATACTGCAGAAAGAATTAATGCAGACAACTGATTCATTCCAAAGCCACAGATTGAAACTAACCACAAAAAAATGCAATATTATTCCCTTTGGGAAATCTAACATACCTGTTAATTACAATATAGACAGCACCCCCCTAAATGTAGACCCAGTGCTGTGGAATCTGGGTGCTTAGATTGATAGCAATATGAAGTCCAATCACCACCTATCTATAGTGAAAAGGAAATATGACACATCTCATAAGTAAAGGCATCACATCTACACCTAAGGGTGTTATAATAACACTATATTCAGCCCTCATTTGACCAATAATTGAGTACAATGCTCCCTTTTGCATGTATCTAACCAGACACCTGCAACAACTGGAGAGACCACAGAGGTTTCTCACCAAGAAAATATAAGGTACTCAAAAGAAGTCTTACGGAGAAAGACTGAAATCCCTGTCACTGTATTTTGTCTCCTACCGGCTGTTGAGGGGTAATCTGTGCCTGACTTGCAGGGCAGTCACTGACTGGCCCTGATGGAAATACTGCACATTCATAAATCAAACTGCAAAGGGTCACTTGCTCCAGGGATCTTAACCTAGACTCTGACATGAACAAATCATGCTGGAGAGATAGATACACCTCACAAAGACTGCTCCTTTTCTGGAACAAACTTCCCATTCACATGAAGCAGAATCTCTCCCTGACCCTCTTCAAATGCAACCTAGATCAATGGATGGGTGAGTGTAAATTCACTCCTGGGGTTGAGCCCATGTCCCTTCATGGACAGATGCAGTCAATGTTAATTACCACAGACTCACACCTTTGCGAACTTCACTCACCTAACTATGGATGATTGGGGCAGCTTGGGATAAATATGGCAAGGCTTGTAAGGGCTTTTGGGCTGTTAGGCTAGTAACCCTCTACGAACCTATTTGGCTGCATTTTGTTTGGTCAAACATTCAAAATATTGAATATTCCTTTGCTGTTTTGGAAAAAATAAAGTAAGACTGAAATTCTTTTCTTATTTTTGTGCAGGCTATCACTGGAATAAAAGGTTGGGAAAATGCTCTAAAATGTTATCTCAGAGTGTCTATAAGCCTATGACTTTAGGGGTCTTGACAGCTCCTGTACTCCCAACTGTATTGCAGTACAATGTGGAGTTTCCCTGATTTGCGATCTTATAGTTGGTATATGTAATTTGCATGGGGGTGCATCCCCCTATGTGTGACTGTACAAAATAGTTTTTATTGTTTTGTTTGTTTTTCATTATGTTTGATTTCAATCTTTTTAGCTCTATCTTTTTGTATTCACTCTTTGGACTGTTTGATGTTTCATTAGGTAATTAAGTATTTATATGTGTTGAAAGGGTCTTTAGAAAAAAAAAGCAGGAACTATGCAGGGGCTAGTTTCTTTCTCTAAAGTTAGAAAACAGTAGCTGGCCTGACTAATGTAGGAAATGTAAGGCTAAAAAGGCAGACAGAAGAAAAGGAAAACATAAACCAATTGGCATTCAAGTTAAGTTTATAAATTAGGGGAGAGAGATATCAAAATCAGCACTGAAAAAAGAATGTAATCAAATTATGAAGGCTAAGACTTAACTGTATTTGTGACCCTTCTAGACTCACCAAGTTCCTAGTAGGGAGGTTAGAGGAGATTTTACCTGAACTAATTCAGGGTCTATATTAGATCAATGAAAATGTAAATGTTCGAATCTGTAAAGCTCGACCTTTATAGATCGAACATTTACGTGTTCGAAAATCTTTAAAAAAAAAAACAAAAAAAAACTAAGTAATAAAAACAAAAAACAAAGGGTGTAAGCAGGGGGCAAGCCCCCCGCATCCCCCATGTGGGGGCTGCACCCCCCCCACCCCCCCCACTTAAATATACCATCTCCAAGATCACGCTACAGTGTAATGAAGGGGAAATTTCCCGTTTCCGCACTGAAGTGAACTGATGTGCGATTTTGGAGTTGGTATATTTTAGTAGCGGAGGATGTGGGAGGTGCAGGGGGGCTTGCCCCCCCTGCTAAAACCCTTTTCTTTATTTTTGTTTTGTTTATTTTGTTTTTATTACATTTTTGAACATTTAAATGTTCGATCTCTAAAGGTCAACCTTTAGAGATTCGAACATTTAAACGTTCATTGATGTAATATAGACCTCTAATTCAGACTGCAAAACAGACCTCATCAAGGAAAGATGTTGGCAATGATTCCAGTCCTACAAAAATCCATAGCTGTAATATTTCCCCAGGACTTCTTTAGATCCGCACTTATCTTTATGGTCATTATGAGGAGTTAACCAGCAAACCTCACCTCTATTACCAGCCTTCTAGCACTTGGAATCCTAAGGCATTGTATGAACTGCTTCACGCCAACTGATAAACTTCTACTAAACCCTAAAGGCTCCATCTGTGAGAGAAGTAAATATTAAACTCAATTAGGGGCTTCCGGCTCTCAGCTAGTTACATGCAGTGAGCCTAATACTGTCTTACCCCCACATGCACCTCTGCAACATCCATAAGACTACAAACTCTAAGCTACTGTATGCTGATACTATTTAATCTTTACCCAAGCCTCCTAGGACTCCGAAGACTAGGCATCAGTTTCAACCCCTAAATTTATCTCTTGCATGGAACTAAGAAATGCCATGTTAACAGAAAACAGAAAGGCACTGAACACAGACATGATGCAATACATTTTGTTTTATTGCTATTCATTTTTCAAGACTTCTTTTTTTAGTCAGTTAGAAATAAATGACGTACTTCCCTTTTCTATGCACAAGTGGATATTTAATTTCACATTAGCAACTTAATAACTCCTGATGAAGGGCTCATGCAAGCTCAAAAGCGCAGTAATTGCAAAACCTATGTTGGTCTAATAAAAGGTAGTACATCACGTCACATTGAAGATTATTATTACAAGCATACTTAAATACGATTTAATGACATGTTAAAAAAAGATTGCTTAAAAATTTGGAGGAAAAAAACTGAAAAGGCAAGGATGAAGGGACAGGATTATGAAGAGAAGCCAGGGAGAGGGGAACTGTATGCCCTGGAAGAAAGGAGAGATAGAGAGATGGATGTGATCCGGGTCTATCAGGGCTGGGGATTGGTATAACAGTTAAGGTGGTTTCTTCACAGATAGAAGGCACAGGATTTGATTGTTACCACTGAGAGAAAAAGGCTAAGCTTAAAATGCCCCACAAGGGGCTAGCCAAGTATTCAAAGGTTCTTAGATATTTACTAGGCTAACAACCACAAGGGCCTTTTTAAGCCTAGCCATGTAGCCCAAATCTATGACGAGTTCTGATACCCTTGATAAGTGTAAGCAAAGGCCTGGGAGATGAACCATTTATAGGTTGTCTGTGTCCATTAGAAACATAAATGCCAAACCAGGGATAAATTTCCAGTTCCCCAGCCACTTGTCCAAGTTGCACTTGAATTGGGTTAGGGAGGAACTCTGCTTCACATGGATAGGGAGCCTGTTCCATAGTCGAGGTAGTCTCTGGGATACATACCTGTCTCTCCAGGAACCTGCAAACCTGGAGTATCATGAAAAGAGTTTGTAAAGGGAGGGAAATGATGTGGAAGGACAGGCAAGCTGGTGTAAAAGGGTCTATATCAGAAGATTGAAGTTTCAAAACTTTGAATCTGATATGGTCGACACCATATGATTGAAGTCTTGAAACTTCAAATCTTTTAACAGAGATCTCCGTACAGCACAGAAAGGGAAATTTTTCCTTTTCTGCACTGTAGTGCAATCTTGGAGTTGGTATATTTAAGTAGCAGGAGGTATGGGGGTGCATGGGGCTTGTCCCCCTGCTTAGAGTGTTTAAATGGTTTGTTTTTGTAGGTTGTTGTGTTTTCTTACATGTTCAATGATTCAAAACTTCGATTATATGGTGTCGAGCATATCAGATTTGAAGTTTTGAAACTTTGATAATGTAATATAGACCTGGTGTAAAACAGGACATCAGCTGCATATACATGAACAAACTATAACCCAGTCCTCAGGATATTTAACTTTATAGAGAGGGTTGTTGATGTAAAAATAGACTACAAGTCCAGATGGTGGAACGTAACTGAAATGTGAAGAATTCAAGAAGGCTTAGGAAAGTTAGCGGAGATCAGGGGAAGTGAAGATCTATGAAAACACTGCACACTGTTAACTGCAAACCAACATCATCATAAGCAGACAAGATGTGACCTTTCAGCTGTAATATGTATAGATATATCAACCCAAACAAGTGAATGAGGTTGATTTCAGTGAGTATTAATGCAGAAAGTAATGTCACTGAAAACCATCTTCAAGCATAATGGAGTTTATACTCTTCTCTTAGTGTGACCATTAAGTTGGTATATAGAACTTTAAGGGGTGTGGGGGTGTCCCCCCATAAAAAGTGTATATATGTACATGTATATATACATACACGCACACGCACACACACACACACACACACACACACACACACACACACACACACACACACACACACACACACACACACACCAGGAAAGTTTTGACTAATGTGTAAAATATAATTTTTCGTGATTAATATATACCTCCAAGAAGGGTTTTTGGAAGCAGTCTTGTAATACACTGTTACTAAGCCTAAGAAAAGGTGATGGTATTAAACAGTACTTTATATCCCTTCTAAATTTCAGTCTGTGAACAGCTTAGCAGAAAGCACCTCTGGCTAGAACAGTTGTAGATTTAATCAAAATGTAACAAATGTTTTGCAAAGTTGTCATTATCAAATCTATCTGTAACATGCAATAATCCCCTAGAAATGGCACGATCTTATAATGATTAAAAGTTACCATTTTTTTCATAAAGTTTACTTAGTACTTATTAAGGGTCTTACCTTTTCTGTTTTGGAAGAAGCCTCCTCAGTGACTGGAGCAACATGGTTAAACTCTGCATTTACTGCTCCTGTTTCTGCAACTGTGGAATTTAAAGACAGGTCAGATAACACCACGGAAGATGGTTCTGTACTGTTTGGAGAGATTTCCTTGGTCTTAATGACCACTGAAGGATCTTCATCAGAGAGCAAGTCTTTGGATGGTGAAACATGATGGTTAGAAAGTTGCTGATCATCACTATCTAATATCTCTCCATCCTTTGTAGTTTTTGATGGAGATGTATCAAAACTCCAGCCTTTGGATTTGACTTGAATTGGAGATGCTTTATCTTTAGAATACATTTCTTCAGAACTGCTAGATGAAGAATGCCTTAGAATAGGTTTTGGTGGAAGGGGAGGCTTTGGAGATGGTGGAGAAGACAAAGATGTTCGAGTTGAGCTGCCTGAAGAAAGACCTGCTTGTTTTGGTGCAACCGGAGGCTTTTCAATAGAAGGTTTTCTCTGCATAACAGGTTGATCATCTGACTTAAGATCCTCAGTCTCCTTTTGCAATAAAGATGGAAACCTTTGGAATTCATGGGATTTCCTTACAGGTGATATTATGGTGTCAGTGGACATCCGTGAAGAAGGGCTGACTAAGTTATGAACTGATGGTCTTGTCATACTTCGTTTATTGTTATCGTCTATAGGTGTAACTTTCCTTTGGATCCTTGGAGATGCCAGTCTTTTGTCTGAGAGGTTTCTTTTCAGAGATGGGACTCTAGTAACTTTTCCTCTACTGGCCTCTTCTGTCTCTAGCTTCTTCAGTATATTCTCTCTCTGTGATTTGTAACCAAAAATAACAGGTTAGCATTTGTTTTACCATCCTTTATATGCCATATATGGAAGACATTGCTTAAATATCACAGTCATCATTAAACCCCATTTCCCACTTTTACATGGAGTCAGGGTGAAACATCAACATTAGTCAGTGTGACAAAAATTACTTTCCGTTAAGAATTTAAAAATACACCTGTCATAAAGTGGTTTAGAGATGCCACAAAAAAAAAAACACTGAATTGCAAAATGATCAAGGAAACAACAACAACAAAAAAAAAAAGACCAGAACTAAAAACATCAAACTAGCCATATATTTTGAATGCAGATTGCAGTACAGTGAAGATTGGGAGATCTACCCTTTTCCCCCACTGTAGTTCAATCTCAGAGTTGGTATATATAATTTGCAAGGAGTGTTGGTGGTGCAGCTCCCTGCCAAAACATAAAAAAAAAAATCACACATACCTGCAAATTATATACACCTACTCCAAGATTGCACTACAGTGAGGAAAAGGGTAGATTTCCTAATCTTCACTGTACCTCAATCTACATTCAAAATACATAGCTAGTTCAATGTTCCAAGTTCCAATCTTGTGCACTCTAGCTGTTGTAAACTTTCGTTCTTCTTGTCTCGATTATGTAAATTTTGGTGTTCTGCGTATACAAACATATATGAGTTTATATTAATAAATTAAAATTACACTTACTTTGAATTCTGTTTCATTATATTACATATTTCACAGAATGTAATTATAAAAGTAAGTCACTTTTAAAACTTTAAGTTTTTTTGGCAGAGAAGCAAGCCCCACCCACACCCCACAAACATGTTGTTGTGTCTTTCGGCTTTTCCCGGTTAGGGGTCGTCACAGCGGAACTCCGGTCCGCTAATGATTGGCAGTAGATTTTTACGTGCCGAGTTGCCAGCTCAGAAGCACAACCTTCAACGAAGGTACGCCCATTCACGCATGTCTCCACACAGAAGACGCTTTAGCTGAGAATCGAACAGGGGAACGTTTTACTGTGAGGTGACAATGCTACCGCAGCACCACACCCCACAAACATAGGGATACCAAATCAAAAATCGCACAATAATGGAGAAAAGGGAAAATTCCCCATCTCTGATATTCAGCAAACTCGCACATATACTGGACTTCCAATCACTGTTTTCAAACTGAATTTTATTTGATCCCTTTAATTCAAATGAAATGTATTCTACAAGATGGCAAATTGGCCATCTGCAGGTAACCTATGTATATATCTATATCTATCTATATATATATCTATATCTATATATATCTATATATATATATATATATATATATATATATATATATATATATATATACATATATATATATCTATAGGTCTACAGTCCACTGCTTTTGGTCGAATTACATTTGGTCGAAAATTATTTCAGGCAGCCCACTTCACTGAAAGCTCATTTCTTTTAAAGCTCATTTCGTCAAATTCCATTTGGTCAAAAATGGAATATAGCCCCTGCTCCACTGCAGTGTGACCCTGGAATGAGAATATAAAGTTAGGGGGTGTGTGGGGGGCACAGCCCCCCACATTTTGCAACTAGTTTTTACTGATGTTATATGTTTCAATGTATTTTTAATGGATACACAAGTATGTAATAGTGACTAGACTGCAATTATGTGGGGGGCTACACCCCAACACCCCCCAATGTGGAGGGCTGTGCCCCCCACACTCACCCTAACTTTATATTCTCACTCCAGGGTCGCACTGCAGAGGGGCAGCGGCTATATTCCATTTTTGACCAAATAGAATTCCTCCAAATGGGTTTTCAGTGAAATTTATTTTCGGTGATGTGGGCTGCCTGAAATCATTTTTGACCAAATGTAATTCGACCAAAAGCAGTAAACCCATACACATATATATATATATATATATATATATATATATATATATATATATATATATGTATGCACACATACATGTTTATACACATACATATACTTATATACGTGTGTGTAAATTATACAATCTGTCATACGATCATTTTATTTAGATTTTGTATATGTGTCCTCTGTTGTTGAACCTTGTTTTATCAAATGTCCAATATTTTCAAAAACTGAGATCAAATGTATATTGGTAAGGTATGTGTGAGATCAGGAAGGGCAGTGGTAGTGTTTGTAAATCAGGGTTAAAGTAAGGGCAAAGTAAAGGTATAGATTTAGGCATGTGTGTGTGTGTGTGTGTGTGTGTGTGTGTGTGTGTGTGTGTGTGTGTGTGTGTGTGTGTGTGTGTGTGTGTGTGTGTCTGTGTGTTTCTGTTGGTTTGGGCACAGGGGAAGGGACAGGGTTAGGTTAAGGTTAACAAACATTAATACGGATGAGGGAGGGGACTTCTATAATGCACCACTGCATAAGCCACTCTGACTCACATCATATGCAGCACATGTGCACAACACTAAATCTATGACCTTCACTAGCACTTTCTCCAGCCCTAAAATGCAAACTCTCACAGACACACTGCTACCCGTAAATCCAAAACCTACTATGCATCCAATAGTTCTGGCATTAAAATCCCAAATACACTCTTACCATGCTCACACACACTTCAGCTTACTTCATTTGACAAAAAGTGCATTAGGAAACTTTTCTAAATACTTCTCTCTGTCAACAAAATGACTACATGGAAAATTGAAAAAAATGAGTATATCTATCTATCTATATATATATATATATATATATATATATATATATATATATATATATATATATATATATATATATATATATATATATATATATGTGTGTGTGTGTGTGTGTGTGTGTATATATATATATATATATATATATATATATATATATATATATATATTTATACATATGCATATGCATATATGTGCACATATCTATATATCTAATCTATATATATACATATATATATATATATATATATATGTGTGTGTGTGTGTGTGTGTGTGTGTGGTATATGCATATATATATATATATATATATATATATATATATATACATATATATATATATATAGGCTGACTTCTGTTTATCGAAATAACACTTTTTCTAAAAACAGAAAGCTGAACCCACTTTCGCAAAAGTGCACTTAAATGAAAGTTCATTTTCATGAACACTGATTCACTGAAGCATGATACAGTCAGGATAAGGAAATATATCCTTTTCTCCACTGTGGTGCGTTCAAGGTGTTAGTATATGTAAGTAGCGGGGGGTGGGGGTACAGCCCCCCCACATGAGGTGCAGGGTGGCAAAATGTGTTTTTCTGTGTTTCTTTTTCAATTCAGTGAATCGGTGTTCACAAAAGTGCACTTTCGTTTAAGTGCCCCTTCGCTAAAGTGGGTTCGGCTTTCTGTTTTTTGAAATTTCGATAAACAGTAGAGCCATATATCTATCTATCTATATATATATATATATATATGTATACACACATATATGTATATAGATCCGCATTGGATTACCGAAGTTACAAAACTTCGAACATCATACGTCCGAGATCATATCAGTGAAGCTTTTAAACTTTAAAACTGAAATAAAAAATAATAAAACCCCCTATGAATGAAATATACCAACTCTGAGATCGCACTACAGTGAGGAAAATGAAAATTTTGCATTCCGTGCTGTACTGCAATCTCCATTTAAAAGTTTCAAAACTTCGATCATGTGGTATCGGCTGTATGATGTTTGAAGTTTTGAAACTTCTGTAATCCAATGGGGACCCAAGTGTCTATATACGTGTGTGTGTGTGTGTGTGTGTGTGTGTGTGTGTGTGTGTGTGTGTGTGTAGCTATATCTATATATATATATATATATATATATATATATATATATATATATATTTATATATATATATATATATATATATATATATATATATGTTGTTTGCCTTTTCGGCTTTTCCCGGTTAGGGGTCGCCACAGCGGAACTCCAGTCCACTAATGATTGGCAGTCGATTTTTATGGTGCTGAGTTCCCAGCCCGATGCCCAACCTTCAGCGAAGGCACGCCCATTCACGCATGTCTTTCAGAGGCCACTTGACCGCGGGGAGGACATGCAGACTCCACACAGAAGGCACTCCAGCCGAGAACCATACAGGAGAACCTCTTGCTGTGAGGCAACAATATATATATATATATATATATATGTATATCCCTTTCTCTCTATATATATAAATATATATATATATATATATATATATATATATATATGTATATATATGGATCCCTATCAGATGATAGAAATTTCATATGACTGAAACTCATTTGACTGAGATCATAAGACTGATATTTCAAAATACTGAAAAATCACATATAAAACCAGAATAGGGCATATACCTTTTCCCCACTGTAGTGCGAACCTGGAGTCAGTATATATAGTTAGGGGGGGTGGGGGCATAGTCCCCACATTGGGGGGTTTCAGGGGCAGAGCCCCCCACGTATTCTGGTTTTATGTCGTCCACTTTACAATTCAGTATGTTGAAATTTAGCATTGAAGGATTTCAGTATTATGGGTTTCAGTCAAGCGATTTTTCAGTATTTTGAAATTTCAGTCTTATCGTCTCAGTCAAATGGGATTCAGTCAAATGAAATTTCTGTCATGTGATAGGGATCCATATATATATGTGTGTGTATATATATATATATATAGAGAGAGAGAGAGAGAGAGAGAGACCCCCCCTCCCTCTTTCTCTCACTCTCTCTATATGTATATACATCTACATTCACACACACACACACACACACACACACACACACACACACACACACACACATATATGTACACATGCACACACGCACACACACAAACACACACAAACACACACACACACACACACACACACACACACACACACACACACACACACACACACACACACACACACACACACACACACACACGCATCACTGCCTCAAAAGTCTGGTAATCTGCTAAGTCATACTCCATATTATTTTTATTCCTGACTTCAGTTTATGTTTTTCTTAGTTTCTCCCCCTCACACAGCAATGATTTCTTTCCACACTGCTTTATTTTTCTACCACATTATGAAGCTAATTCACCTCTGTATGTTTTGCTGAGAAACTACTGGAATATGACAGCTACTTTGTCACATGGACTTGCCCTTGGCAAGCTGGTCTGTGAAAACAGCGCACTGAAAATGATTCAAAGATCTGATTCGTGTGTGTGTTTTTCTATGCATAAAAGGCATTACCTAGAACAAGGTTACCGAGTCTCACCTCCTGCATCCAGGACTGTAAGTAATGTCCAACTGTAAGCACCTGGTAACCAGGTGACCAATGTGGCGCAGACCCATACCGCTCAACCTCTAATGTACAAGAAATCTGGACAAAGCCTAAAATAATGTGGGGATAAAGGGTCAAAAATGGAGACAGATTTGTAATATTGCTTTTATAAATACAGCAAATTGCTAGAATAACAGGATCTGTGTTAATATGCATTTCCTGAAAGATATGAGGTCTGTAACTCAAATATGTCATTATTTAGAGACTTTAATCCTCAGTTATTTCACAGAAAACATTTTATGTGGAACAGACCAAAATATGAAGTTCAAAACTAGACATTATATGAAAATCTAGACAGTTTAAAGGTATTCCAATCACCCACAGCCCTAGTTACGCTAGATGTGGTCACTATGTGCATTCAGCGCTTACAAAGTAAAGGTCTGGGCTCAGGAGGGATGCCAGTCAAATGGTAGGCAGTTAGATGCAAGGCAAATTAGTACAGACTAGGCTCTGCCAATGCAAAATAGCTCTTCAATCATGAAGTATAACCTCTCTGCCTTGTATGCTCTGAATCTTATATAGGGAGACTGAATATTACTAGCAGGATATAACATATGGCACAGATACTGAAATTAAGCATCTTGAGCAGGGGGATCCTTGCTCTCCTGCACTGGAGTTCCTCACTCAGGAGAGATACCACACAGAAACACACATGTTTTTGGCTGGATATTGTAAAGCTGGACTTGGTGCTAGTAGATGTGGGGTCAGCTCAATGTAACTGTGTGTAATGGGTAGGAAAACTCTGTCCATTGTTTGTCCATATGAACTTAACAGCTATTCAGAGCATTTGGATTTCTTGGGGACCAAGGGCATCTATAATGCTTTTGGTGAACTTCAAGGTTCATTTGGAAAATAATGAAGATCCTTGACAGGCAGAAGCTGGAAGGAAAAGCTATCCATTACTGGACTTGTGTGCTAGCCATGGGTTGCCATTAATAATCATCACATTCAAATACAAAGCTGCTTCCAGGTGCATTTTGCACTACAGCACCAACAGCCAAAATACAATGATGAGCTCTGTATCAGATACAAAACTGCAGGTTCTATTTACACAGGTTCATAGCAGTACTAAGATATCAGCTGATCACCACCTGTTGCTAAGTTAGGTCAGATGGCTGGGGCAGTTATGGGGCAGACTTGAAAACCCTAATCATGTGGAGCAGAATTCCTAAGAAAGCCTTGCAGATAGATTAATCTTTCCTTTCAGGAGACCTTCACTCATTTACCAGGGAAGGAGGGGATGTGTAAACTGAGTGAACCCTGCATCTTAAGCAGTCATGACAGTGCCAAAGATGTATGGCCAAAAGATGGCTGGTATTTGTCACGGATCTATTTGGCATCTATTTTCTCAGACCCTCAGGCCAACTCGCTTGGCCTATGATTGACTAAGCTTGCAGATGACTGTAAATTGGGTGTTGTTATTCGATTTTCAGTCATACCTCTCAGCTGTACAGAGTTTCTGAGAATGTCCAGATTTTGGCCTCATATTTTTTGGTCCATTTTTTATAAAACTGGTTTTCTGGCAAATTAGTGGTAAATCATTACAGATTGAAGTTAAAAAATAATGACAGACATTTGAGTTTCTGACTTCATATCCTTAAGGAAAGCCATGCTAATGCAAAATCTGTTATTCTATCAGGTTTCTAAGTTTGTAAGACCAATATTTAAAAATTGTCCCTATTTTTGAGTCTTTGCCCAGATTTCTTGCTCTAAGAGGTTGAGAGTATGTGTTTCACTGACTCACAGTTGATCAGTTTGGGTCAGAACACGTTAACTACTGGTGCAAATTAAATATGAAAAAAATGTGTAGCATAGTTCATTTTGTTAAACAAAACATTTTCACATACCATATAAGTGACACAACCCTCCAACTGGACACTGCTGTAAGGGATGCAAGAACCTTTGTTGACAATTCCTTATCATTTGACCTTTATACCTCTGCAGTAGTTCAGAAAGTCTTCTATTTATCTTACCTAATTTTAAAAGGCATCTCATCTATCCACAGCATTCTTAATCCCCCTTTATTTCTATCTCACCAGACCTTTTCGACGTGTTTGTCTAACCATATCACTTAATTTGAGGAACTCATAACTAAAAAGATCAGTAGTTTCAAAAATCTTAGTTAATCGGACAGATTGGCAGCCCTCTCTCTGAACTCAGTTTCTTTTAGACCCCTCCATGGAGATCTGCCTCATATGTATCTGTAAGAACTTAAGGTTGACTTGTCAACATTTTTTTTTCTTTCTCTGTCTGTCATTTTCTTTTTCTGTTTTTGTTTCCTCCTTGGTAGCCCCTACCTTTTTCATAACACATCATTGTGACCGGGACATTACTGCAGTTATCACATTTTCTTCCAACTAAAAATATCTATCACACAATTTCATGTTAAGGCTGAGTAACAAATTATAAATTACAGGGTCAATTAGAGGCTAAGGTGACTGATGGAGCACTGGGGAGGGATGGGTGTGCTCATCCTGCAGGGATGGCACTCACTAGTGATGCACCCTAAAAAGGGAGGCATGGTCCAAAGAGAGGTGCTGTCCCCAGATGAAACCAGTACATGTGGTATTGGAGAAAGGGAAAAGGGGTTAGGGCATATTAAAAAGAAAAACAAAACACCAGATGGAAGCATATACAACAGAGCCCCCGTGATGCCTTTAACATCCACGTCCTGCCCAGCAACACGGAGCAAGTCAGGGGGTAGGTTAGGTGAATGCTGGTAAACCTGGCATGGACATGGAGTACTGGGGCCAGACTGGTATCAATGAGGTCTGAGAGGAATAAAAAAGCTAAAAAAAAAAAATTATAAATTTTAACTTATTTTCTTCTTCCATCGGATTTAACTAATCTTCGTGCATATGACGTTTTACAGTGACTTATTTTCTCAATAATATAATTTTCTTCACTGTTAAACTAAGTCTGACTCTGTTGTATCAGGCAGGGTAAACCTTTAGGCTTTATGGCAGGCCATAACTTGGTCTTCAAAAGTTTTACTTATTCTTTCTCGGTCTCTGTTTCTCTCTCTCTTTCACTCTCTCTCACGCACACACACACTTGAATGTTGAATAAATTAACAGGTAACCCTTGTTTTTTTCCCCTCCATACAGTATCAAGATACAGGTTCCAGGGCAGTCTCTTAGTAATGTTTAGAGCCTGTGACTCCCTCACATTGTAACATTATTAGACTTTATATGTGGGTATAGGTAAAAGCACCTCTTCTTCCTTGGCCTCCAAGTGTGTGCGCACAACTAGTAAATTAGAATGAGACAACTGTCTAGAATTTGATATTCCAAAAAAATGTGGGCTGCATCCCTGCAAACAAGAACATTCTGGTGACTGATATGGATACCTGTACAGCTTAATGATGCTTATTTCTCTTCCTTCTTTTTCAGCTTTAATTTCATTTTCGACAGATTCTTTCCATTGATATTCTTTAAGATCTTATCAGACATACTTTTCTCTAAGAAAGGGTACAAGCATTCACTCACACACACACACACACACACACACACACACACACACACACACACACACACACACACACACACACACACACACACACACACACACACACACACACACACACACACACACACACACACACACACACACACACACACACACACACACACACACACACACACACACACACACCACAAAAACATCACAAAACATTTTTTTTCCAGCTCTGAAGGGAATGCCTGCACTCACTAAACTAGGCACCAACCCCTGTATCACTAGGTGGGTTGCAAATTGGCTCACAGATAGAACCCACTGTGTAAAAGTAGCTGACTCCAAGTCAGACTGCTGACTAGTCATGAGTGGAGTCCCACAGGGTTCTGTCCTGGGTCCTCTCCTGTTTGGTATCTACTTTTCTGAAGTCCAGGCCAACATGGAGGGACTCTGACAAAGTTCGCAGACGATTGCAAGTTAGGAGCTATTATTAACTCCCCAAGTGATGTTGACATCCTACAGAATGGCCTCACTGGACCAACGACTAGTGTCAAAACCATGGCCTTAAGCTCAATGCCAAAAAATGTGTCGTCATCCCCTTTGGGAAAAACCCAGTTCCCATGAATTACCACATCGATGGTAGTTCACTGAACACAGAAGGTGTTATAAGAGATCTAGGAACACAGGTTGACAGCAACCTCTCTTTTGACCACCACATTGCCACTGTGGTCAGAAAATCCTTCTATGTGGCACATCTCATTACTAAGGGTTTTGCATCCATGAAAAAAGAGGTCATTGTCTCCCTCTACTCTTCCCTCATTAGGACAGTCATCGAGTACAATGCCCCATTTACCATGCACCTCACTAGACACCTGCAACAACTGGAGTGGCCGCAAAAGTACCTCACAAAGAGGATACTTGGCCTTAAACACTTGTCTTATATGGACAGACTCAAAAAACTCCAACTATTCCATGTCTCCTATCGCCTAGTGTATGGGAAATAGAAAATTCACCCCAGTGATCACTCCAGTGGCTCTACTCGACAGAGGCACTGGGAACTAAGGTCGGGTGGCATGATGCCAGGATAATCTTATGGGCTAGGCTTGTAAAGGCTCCAGGGCCATTAGCCTAGTACACACCTATGAACCTATGAACACTTGTCCTACATGGACAGACTCAAAAAACTCCAACTATTCTCTGTCTCATATCACCTACTTAGAGGCGATCTCTGCTTGACTTACAAAGTCATGTCTGACTCAGCTCTGTTAGAAATGCTACATCTAAAGAAATCCCAATCCCTCTGCACCACATGCTCCAGAGACCTCAACCTCATTACCACAATCAAAAGAACATGCTGGAGGAACAGGTTCTTAACCCAGAGATTACCCATGCTATGGAACAGACTTTCCATACATGTCAAGCAGAGCACCTCACTAGTCCTCTTCAAGAGAAATCTTGATGAGTGGATGGGAAATAGAAAATTCTGCCCAGGGATAAATCCAGTGGCTATACTCAACAGAGGCACTGGGAACTAAGGTCGGGTGGCACGATGCCAGGGTAATCCTCTGGGCTAGGCTTGTAAAGGCTCCAGGGGCATTAGCCTGGTACACACCTATGAACCTATGTTCTACAAAGTTTGAGTCTAAGTGGATACAATCACTGCCATGGATCTGCCCATGCTCCACAACTTCTTAGTACTCATTACTATTCCCCTTTCCCCGACCTTAATGCACATTTTCTTGATCTATCCTATTTCCCTTCCTGCATTACCTATCTTCTAGCCTCACCTTTCAGTAATTCCTTAACCTTGTAATGTTCTTTCATTCTGTTCTTACTCTACCCATTACCTATCCAGGAAATTATTACTGGAATTTACTGCAAAATTATCTAGCAACAAAGTGTATTTAGTGTGTCCCAACTTATTACTTATTTTGTTATATATTCTTCATGCAATATTATGTTATATACATATTAGGAATTTCTCTTGTACCTTGTACATAATATGTTCAACTTATTGCTTCCTTTTTATTAGATCATCAAATTGTAATGCTATTTTTTTATCTTAGTTGCCTCCTTTTTCATGTTCATAGGTTCATAGGTTGGTACTAGGCTATCAGCCCTAGGGCCTATACAAGCCTAACCATAACAATTCCCTGGCTATTTCTTCCCACACTATTTACTTCCCTGGACCCCTGTCTAGCAGGGCGACTGACGTGATCCTCGGGGTGAATTTCCTTTCTCCCATCCAATCATCAAGGTTCCTTTTGAAGAGGGCCAAAGAGGCACTCTGCTTGACATGTTGTTGTTGTTGTTGTGTCTTTCGGCTTATCCCGGTTAGGGGTTGCCACAGCGGAACTCCGGTCCGCTAATGTTTGGTAGTGGATTTTTACATGCAGAGTTACCAGCCCTGATGCACAACCTTCAACGAAGGCACGCCCATTCACGCATGCCTCCACACAGAAGACGCTCTAACTGAGAATCGAACGGACATGTATGGGCAATCTATTCCAGAGTCTGGGGAGTCTCTGGGTCAGGAACCTATCCCTCCAGCATGTTTTGTTTATTGTGATGACAAGGTTTAGATCCCTGGAGCGTGTGGCTCTGAGGGATTGGGATTTCTTTAAGTGTAGCATGTCCAACAGCTCTGGGTTTGACATGGCCTTGTATGTTAAGCAGAAATCGCCTCTGAGTAGACGATATGCGACAGAGTATAGCTGGAGTTTTTTAAGGCGGTCAGCATAGGGCATGTGCTTTAGGCCTATGATTCTTTTAGTGAGGTATTTCTGCGGCCTTTCCAGTTGCTGCAGATGTCTTGAGAGGTACATACCAAATGGGGCATTGTATTCTATAATGGGTCTAATGAGGGATGAGTACAGCGGGACAATGACCTCCTTTTTTCTGGATGAAAAGCCCTTAGTGATGAGGTGTGCCACATAGAAGGATTTCCTGACTGTTGTGCTGATGTGGTTATCGAAGGTGAGACCACTGTCCACCTGTGTCCCTAAGTCTCTTATCACACTTTCGGTGTTTAGTGTACTGCCACCTATATGGTAATTCATGGGTACATGTTTTTACCAAAGTGGATAACTATACATTTCTTGGCATTGAGCTTGAGCCCATGGCTCTGGCACCAAGCATCTGTTTCTGTAAGGCCCTTTTGTAGAGTATCCACATCATTTGGGGATTCAATAATGGCTCCCAGTTTGCAGTCATCTGCGAACTTTGTTAGCCAGAGTCCCTTAGTGTTGGCCTGTACTTCAGAGAAGTAGATACCAAACAAGAGCTGTCCCAGGACTGAACCCTGAGGTACTCCACTTGTCACTTGTCTGGAGCTGAATTTGGAGTTGGCTACTTTTACAGTGTGGGTTCTATCAGTAAGCCAGTTAGCAACCCATTGGATGACGTAGGGATTAATGCCCAGCTTAGTAAGTTTATCTATGATTCCAGAGTGGGGGATGGTGTCAAAGGCCTTGGCAAGTTATTGATAGGCTGTGTGGACCACCTTACCCTTGTCCATGGCTCTGGAGATGGATTTCAAGAAGTTAATCAGGCTCAGGAGACAAGATCGGCCCTTCACGAACCCAAACTGGGTGGGGTCCAGTATTTGTAGGTTGCCAATGTCTTTATTTATAAGTTCCATGATAATACGCTCTATAGCCTTGCAGATAAGGCTTGTCAGACTGATGGGATGGTAGTTTCTGGGATCCAAGGTGGATCCCTCCTTGTGGAGTGGGATAACTGTAGCTCTGCACCACTCAGTGGGCACGAAACCTGAGGTGAGGCTATGATTAAACATGACACTTAGGTGAGGTGCCAGTTCGTATTGTAGTTCATGTAGTACACAGCCCGGGATGTCATCTGGTCCCATGGATGCTGTATTCTTGGCTTTGGAGATTGCGTTTTTTACCTGTGTGGCCGTTATTACCAGAATTTGGCAATCCTCCGGTATTGAGATGGGCCATTTAGGGGGTGAGAGGGGGGGGTAAAGTTGGCACTGAATCGGTCTGCCAGGATATTGGCAATATCCTTGGGATCAGTATATTTAATGCCCTTCTGTTGTAGCTCATAGCAGATCTAAGCATTGCCATTTAGATTCTTGACATAGTTATAGAATGCCTTGTGGTTGTCTTTGGAATCTTTGGCAATATTATTTTCGTAACTAGCTTTGGAGGATTTTATGAGGGATCTCAGTTTCTTACTGAGGCTGGTAAGGGAGCTTTTTGCATCCTGGGATTTTCCTCTTTTCTGCAACAGTTTCTTCCTTTTGTTGTAAAGTTTGTTTATGGCAGGGGACCACCTGATTGGCTTCCTTTTTTTGGATGAGAGCATCTTGGTTCTATTTGGGATGGCATGATTCATGCATGAGTGGATGTGCTCATACAGTGCCTTAGTGTAGGATTCAGAAGTTGAACTTTCAGTTCCCATCTGCATGGGTGTCATGAAGTTTGTCACTTCTGATTTGAGTAGCATGAAGTTGGCTTTGGAGAAGTTTTTTATGGAGGTTTCCTTACTGGGGGGTGGGGGTGGGATGTGGATGTTAAGGGTGATTAGCTTATGGTCAGACCTGACTAATGAGGGGGTGACCATAGGTGTGGAGCATCGATTTCTCATGTTGGTAATGACCAGGTCTAGGATATTGGAGCCCCTGGTGGGACTATGGATTACTTGAACCAGGGCGTTGGAATTTATGAATTCCAAGAACCGTTGGGCAAATGTGTTGGTACATGAGTAGTTTTCCCAGTTAATGGCAGGGTAGGTAAAATCACCCAGTATTAGAGTGTTTGGTTCTATCTTAATATTTTCCAGTATGTTTAGAAAGGTGTAGTGAGAATCTTGGGGTATGATGGGGGATCTGTAGCAAGCTACAATTTGGATTGCAGTTTTACCTAGTGTTAGTTGCACCTGGAGAATTTCAGACGCATTGTGTTGGGCAACTAGCCTGGTGGTGTGAATATCCTTGGTGAATATTGACACTCCTCCACCTTTAGTGTTTCGGTCCTGGTTTGGTGGCCGAAAAGTGTGGTAAGAGTTGTAGCCTGGTATTGCAGGGGTGCTCTCTGAAGCCTTGAACCAGGTCTCAGTTACTGCACAGATATCGATGTTCTTCATTTTTAGGAGTGCCTCGAGAGAGTGCATTTTGAGGTTTAGACTTACAGGTTTGTGTATAGAATGTCCTATTCATATTGTTTATTTTTTTCCTTATCCACAAACTGTACTCAAGTTATTGTCTTAATCTTTGTAACCAATGTTGATTTATAATTCTGTTTAATATGTACTCCTGAGCTTTTCTTCCCGGGCCTTCATTGAAAACGGGCTTATACCCAGTCGGACTTTCCTGATAAACAAATGTTAAATAAATAAATAAATAAATAAATAAAAGGTGGGATTCTAAAATAAGTTAGACTCCACTAAAAATCATCATTTATCTGGTGCAGAACCACTGTAAAAAGGTTTTCACAGAATCCAGTTTGCATGGTACAAGTACATGTGGTATGAATTATACAAAAAAATGTATTAAATGCATTTAGCTTGTGAAGGAAGAAAACTAAGATGGTCCATGCACTCTGTCAACATGTGGTTGCAATACTGTAACTGGTTTTGACTAATGAATATTTGCCAAAAAAGGCAAACAATGATACCAGTTTTCTAGTGAGACAAGGTAATGAATTCCATTATTGTGTTGTAAAAAAAAATCAAAAATAGTCCAAAACTGAAAATGTGATTATGGGCTCAAATCGGATGCATTCTAGCACATGGACATTTATCACACGTTGTCACAGCAATGAGATAGTATAAACATTTTAAAAACATAATATGATGTAAATGAAACAAAAAGAAAATGTTAGGTGGACCATATCACTACTTCTAAGAACTAGCAATCAAACTTCCTGTGTTTTTATGACTGGATTAGAGACTGCTGTGGATGTGGCTTGTCTAGACTTCAGTAACTCTTTTGTTGTAGCTGGATGTGATAGAAGTAGTGCAGAAAGTTATAAAATGAGTAGAGGAATGGCTGAAGGTGATAGCTGGGGGGAATCTATTTTACCAGGGCAGTTGCCACAAATGTCATTGCTGGGGCCTTCGGTATACATAATCTTTGTTATGTCAGAGGTTGTTGTTTACAGAAAGACCCTATTTGCAGATGACATACAAATTGATGCAAATACCTGAATGCAGTAAAAGGCCAAGAAATAAATCTGGAATTCTAGATATATATGGAATGAAAAGCCTAGAAATAAACCTGGAAGTCATTTAAAGGAGGACAGAGAGGGCTAACTGAGGTTCATTTCAGGTAAGTGAAGCTTGTATATTTTGAGCATAACTTGAAGATCTCATACAGGATAGGGATGCCAAACTGGGATAAATAGTAACTAAAAAGGATATAAGAATAAGCTTCATGCTAGCACTGGACCAGCAGGCAAAATTAGATAGGTCTATGGGAGCAGCAAACAAACTGTCAGCTGTATTTTGTGGGCCATACACTCCAGGGACAGGTAGGTTATATATACCCACTCTCTCTGAGTCTCACATGCTACCAAGACTACTCCTAAACTATATGCAATTTTTAAAATCTTACAAGGAAAATTACATGAAATGGCTGGAAAATATCCATTAGGAGGCCACAAGGGTAGTTGGAGGAATACAGAGAAAGAAATATAAACAATGATTAGAATTTCTGAACTTGTTTTCATAGCAGACTAAGAGAGAGGCAGAAAGAGGTGGATACAGATTGCATAGGATGTAACAAGGGGAAAAGTAAGGGAGCAGGACTGAAGTACAACAACAAAAGAAAGAGGTGCAGTCATCAGATATTGCTGGACAGCCATTACTTTAACCTGGACCTGCGAAAGTATGTTTTTCACAGAGGTAATTGAAGACTCTTGAAACAGACAGTCTGAGAGGGTATGTGACTACACAGGGGCTTTCAAGAGGGCAAGAAGCAGCTAGAAGGAGGTGGGCAAGCTTAGGAAGGAGGCGGCAGCAGCTACAGCTTCATATTAGATGCACTCAGATGCAGAGATCACATATACAAACTGTTTCCTTCATTCATAACTTTATGTAATATAATGTAGTATTAAAATTATGGGTACAAAGATACTTCCAGATAACACACTGAGAACTGGAAAATGTCCGCACTGACTAAATGAAGCAGATAACAGGTGATCACTTTTTTCAGGATTGCATCTTAGTCTAGTCTTCCCTTCTTGGTTAATGGACGTTAATGACAGAATACAAGGGAAGATTACATTGTGATGGAATTCACCTACCAAAAGTGATACCGCAGATCTACTTCTGTTACTCAATGAATGATGGGCTATCTTTATGCCCCCCCTCTCACTCCCTAAAGGGCCCATATCTATACAAGAAGAATGCAGAGTCACTGTAATCACAATTACACAGGTAAAAGCTGCACTCTCTAAAGCCAAAAACACAGCATCCATGGGACCGGACAACATCCCAGGCTGCGTTTTACATGAACTTTAGAGCGAACTGGCTCCCCACCTAAGCACCATGTTCAATCATAGCCTCACATCAGGCTTTGTGCCCACTGAATGATGCACAGCAAAAGTTATCCCACTCCACAAAGGGGGAGCCACCATTGATCCCGTGAACTACCACCCTATTAACCTGATGAGCCTGGTCTATAAGGCCATGGAACGTATCATCATAGAACTCATAAACAAAGACATTGGTAACCTCCAAACTGTGGACCCCACCCAGTTCAGGTTTGTGAAAGGCAGATCATGCCTCCTGAACCTGATCAACTTCTATGAGGCAGTCACCAAAGCTGTAGATGAGGGTAAGGTGGTTGACACAGCCTGTCTTGACCTTGCCAAGGCTTTCGACACCATCCCCCATTCTGGAATTTTAGATAAACTCACTAAGCTAGGTATAAATCCTTATGTCACAAGATGGGTTGCCAACTGGCTCACTGACAGAAGCCACACTGTAAAAGTTGCAGACTCCAAATCTGGCTTCAAACCAGTGACACATGGAGTACCACAGGGTTCAGTCCTGGGACCTCTCCTGTTTGGTATCTACTTCTCTCAAGTACAGGCTAACACAGAAGGCCTTTGTCTTACGAAGTTTGTAGATGACTGCAAACTCGGAGTCATGGACGAGTCCCCAAATGATGTGGACATCCTAAAGAAGGGCCTCACTGAGACAGATGCCTGGTGTCAGAGCCATGGCCTCAAGCTCAATGCCAGAAAGTGCATTGTCATCCTCTTTGGTAAAAACTCTGTACCCATGAACTACTACATAAGCAGCAGTCTACTTAATGCTGAATGTGTGATAAGAGACCTTGGGACCCATGTAGACAGTAGTCTCTCCTTTGATAATCACATTGCCACAGTAGTCAGGAAATCCTTCTACGTGGCACTCCTCATCACAAAAGGGTTCTCATCCAAGAAAAAAGAGGTCATTGTTCCCCTCTACTCAACACTCATTAGACTCATTATAGAGTACAATGCCCCTTAAGGAATGTACCTCACAAGACATCTGTAGCAGCTGGAAAGGCTACAGAAGTACCTCACAAAGATGATTACTGGCCTCAAACATATGCCCTACACTGACCGTCTCAAAAAACTCCAGCTTTACTCCGTAGCATATCGCCTACTCTGAGGTGATCTCTGCCTAGCATATAAAGCTGTGTCAAACCCAGAGTTGTTGGACATGCTGCACCTAAAAAAATCCCAATCCCTCCAAGCTACATGCTCTTGGGACCTAAACCTTGTCACCACAATAAACAGGACATGCTGGAGGGATAGATTCCTGTCCCAGAGACTTCCCATACTCTGGAACAAGCTACCCATCTATGTCAAGCAAAGTTCCTCATTAGCACTCTTCAAGAAAAATCTTGATGAGTGGATGGGAAATAAGAAGTAAGAAATACACTTCTGTGGCTCTGCTCAACAGGGGCACAGGAAAATAACTTTCTTGGGTGGCATATGCCAGGGAACCTTTTTGGCTAGGCTTACTTAGGCCCTTGGGCCAATAGCCCAATACTTACCTATGAACCTATGAAATAGAATAGTCAAAGTGTAGTAAGTACTGGAAGGCTACAATGATTGAATAGAATCATATCTTGAAGCCAGGGCTACAACACACACAATGCAGTTCTATATGTGAGATATGAGGCTGAAGGGCAAGTGCCTTACAAAACCCATGTGACTGTAATAATGGCTGCACTGTGCACATCTTGAAGTGCTTTAGTGCAGTTATAATATAGGTATTTGTATTTTATGTATATTACAAATAAATGCAACTAGTTTAAGAAAATAATGATTTATCTGAATTCAAAACGTCCATATGCTTCTTGAGGCAGTACCACTGATTCATAAAATTAAATGCATATATGTACAGTTTATCATCTGTGAATATTTTTCCAAAGATGTTCAGCATACTAAACTTATATTGCCATCTGATAAACTATGACCGTTTAACAGAACTATTTTGCAATTGTTGTTTGGAGGTTTTCCATTTGGTTTGGGAAATCACCCTTAACACACAACTGCAATGGCAATGCAACAGTATTTTTTCCAGATCAGGTCTCATAGATGGCATGCAGAAAATACGTATCTTAATCATTTAAAATGAATAAATTTATAAGGAAATATAACATAAAAGGTTAAGGCTACAAGTTGCTACCAAGCTTTAACATAAGGGCCTGGGTTTGATTACTCAGTCTCCACGTGTATAATGTATGACGCTGAGGAAGTCACTTGTTCAGATAGTGCTTCCAACTGTCTATCCATTTGCCTTTAAAGCAGCATCTGTGGCTTGTCAATCTTGTTTGGTTAAAATGAATAAAGAAATAAATGCAGGCTCATTCCTTTCACAATTATCAAAAATAAATAAATAAATACATACATACATACATACATACATACATACATACATAAATTAAAGTACTAAACTACTTCCTACAAAAAGTGATAATGTAAAGGAAATATGCATGGGAACAGGGCATCTTAACATGGACCAATGAGCAAATGACAAGTGACCGGCCACATTATTGGTTACTCCTCTGTGAAGTTCTACTGGTGACTCTAAGCCAGTGTCAGTGAGAAGCAATATGTTACTGCTAACTTGCCAACCTAAAGATAGTGCAAATACACACAAGGGAAGACCATTATTATTACATCCTACAACCCGTTCTCTTTCTTCATGTTAGTGGAATCTCAGAGATAGTTTGGATGCAGGGGGGTGCCCACTTGCAAAAACACTTATTATAGTGTTTTGATTTTTTTTTTCATGTTGAAGAATATGGGTTGTTGCTTGACAAATGCGTTCCCGTGGTGTATGATATCATTTGTGGTGATTAGTGTACCAGGACTTTTGATGGATGTGGTCTTCTGGTAGTCTGGATGTTATCTATTAGCACCCAACAACATGTTCTATAACTACTTGTCCATCACAACAGCACACCAAAAGCAGCAGTATCTTTATTAAGGTTATCCCACAGTTCAAGTCATTACAAGAACTACTTTTTACTTATATTCAAAACTTTTAATCTTTCTCAGCCATCTTTTGTGATAGCAACATACGTCTGGTGAACCATCTATAGGAGTTTAAAAACATACATGCTTTTATAAACATCTGAACCTTATCTAAACAGAGTTTGATCTGTTATTCAAAGCAACTGCATTTCCACAGATTTTCAATAAGCTGATTATATAAACAATTATTATGTTCATTTAGTTAATTTTCTCTGCTTCCTCAACACTGAAAATATCATGTCATGTTGAACTTGTACAGTACAGCTGTTAAGCTTTGCAGGTGAAAAGATGATAGTTCAAAATGCTGTACAAAGCCAGTAATAAGGTCCTTAACAACTGTGTTATATAACTGTCAGGGAAAATACTCTTGAAAGAGAAATTAAAGCTGTATGGGATTCAATGATGAAAGTCTTTTTTTTTAACATCTAAAATGCTCCTAGCCTTAAGCAGCATTCTACCGTCACCCAGAATGATGCTTCATTACAAACAGAAAATGATTGACTTTAACAATTGGCTTAGTTTCTGGTATCATTCAAAGGGCATTCAGTACCTGATAGCCTGGGAAGACATGACTGACAAACCATGATGCTCTGCCAGAGATGGCCTATATCTGTCTCCCTTGGGCTTTTGGCAAAGACTCTTGTCTCCCCCCCCCCCATAGTGTCTTTTTCAGGCAATGCCATGAGGTCAAAACTACCAACATGAAAATGCCATCAAAATGCAAATTGAAGGTCATGCTGCTAAACGCTAGGACTCTAAATATGAAACTGCACTTAATGCAAGCATTTGTAACCCTGGAAGAGGACATTTGTGCAGTCACAGAAGCCTGGTTCAAAGCTGCCGAGAGCACCCCAGCCATACTCATTTACTTATCCTATCATTATTCATACCCCAAACCATGGGCAGCAAATCAAAAGGAGATGGAGTTGCAATATATATAAAATACACACATACCTCAAGGCTGGTCAAACAGTATGAAGCACAGGAGACACTCCAGATGCAGTTAACCATTGACAAGACCCCAATTCAAATCATAGCTAGCAATAGACCCCACAACTTTGACTCAAGATGCCCACTCCAACATACCTGTCAGCCTCTTAGAGCAAGAAACCTGGAAAAAAGCCATAAATAATGGGGAACAAGCGCCCAAAAATAGGGACACTTTTTAAAGATTGTTCTTACAAACTTAGAAAGTAGACAGCACAACAGGTTTTGCATTAGCATGAATTTTTTGAATGGTATGAATTCTGAAACTCAAATGCCTGCCATTATTTTTATGCCTTCAACCCTCAATGATTAGCCAATGATTTGCCAGAAAACCACAAATTTATGAGAAACAATCCAAAAAATATGAGACAAAAATCTGGACATTCTGTGAAAATCTGTACAGTTGAGAGGTATGCATTCCACCTATCTGGACCTCTTTGAATCTATCAAGATTCAACCCTTTACCCTGATCCTGGGTAACTTTAACCATCCAGCTATAGACTGGAAGAACTACTCATGCCAAAACACAAATGCCCAGAGATTCCTTGATTTCGTCAATGCCAATGCCTTGGATCAGCTGGTCGACACCCCAACAAGAGGTGAAAATATCTTGGACTTGATATTAACCAACATGAGTAACCACTGCAGCATCCCTACAGTGTCATCCTCTCTGGTAAGATTTGAACACAAAGCGGTCACTTGAAGTCATCATCTCACTGAACCCCCCCCCCCCCCCAGCTAGGGTCAAACAAAAACACTTCTCCAAAGCTGATTACAACCTCCTGAGGTAAGGTATAAACAGCTTTGCAGCCTCCTCCCCCTCCATAGGAACTGCAAATATGTTCAAACCTACACCAAAGTACTATACGAGTTATATAGCTGCATGGAATCAGGAATACCAAACAGGACAAAATCCTCATCCTCAAGGAAGAGTAAACCTTTCTGGTAGACATCTGCAATAAATAATAAAAGGAAAAAATTGCTGTCCAGGATCAAGAAGGACCAGGTGCCTAATTGGAAGTAATCTCTCCTTAGCCTGAACAATCAAATAAGAGCACTAGTAAAATCCTCCAAAGCAAACGTCAAGTCCAAACTGGCCATCTCTACTAAAAACAATCATAAGGCCTTCTTCACATGTCTGCAATCTCAAAGGAAGCAATCAGATCTGCTCAGAACTGGTGCTCAAGGACACCAAATACAATAACGCCGTAGACATAGCCAACCTGTTGGCAGACAGGTTCAGTGAAAACTTCAGCCCTCTGCCCCCCATCAGTAAATCAGGACATCCCCAGCACCTGTCCCCTTCCCCTTATCTCTAGGGAACATGTCATCACTGCCCCCTCAAAGGCAAAAAAATACAGCCTCCGTGAGACCCGATAACATCCCAGGCTGCATCCTACATGAACTCAGGCAGGAACTTGCAGCACCATTAGATATCCTATTCAATCAAAGCCTGAGTACCTACCGGCTTAGTCCCAGCCAAGTGGAGGACAGCCACTGTCATCCCTTTGCACAAAGGTGGAGTGTCCACCAATCCAGGAAATTATAGACCCATCAGCCTTACTAGCCTGAGCTGCAGGGCCATGGAGTGGATTTTCATGGAGCTCATTAACAAGGACATTGGCAACCTTCAAACACTTGATCCCACACAGTTTGGTTTCATCAAGGGGAGGTCATGCCTGTTAAGTCTGATCGACTTCTTTGAGACAGTCACCAAAGCCAAAGTTGTGGGGAAGACAGTGCACACCACTTACCTTGACCTGGCCAAAGCCTTTAATACTATTCCCAACTCGGGTATAATAGATAAACTCTCTCAACTAGGCATCAATCCATATGTTACCAGATTGGTAGCAAACTGGCTCACTGATAGAACCCACCTAGTCAAAATAGTGGAAGCTACCTCAAGCAGTAGACCCCTAATGTGCAGTGTACCCCAGGGATCAGTCTTGGGGCCTCTGTTGTTTGGGATGTACTTTTGTGAGGTGCAGGCCAAAACCAGTGGGGTATGGCTGACCAGGTTTGCAGATGACTGCAGGCTGGGTGCTGTCATCAATTTCCCTAGTGATGTAGACATCTTTCAAGAGGGTCTCACCCAGACAAATGACTGGTGCCAGAAACATGTCTCAAACTGAATGCCACAAAATGCATCATCATCATCCCCTTTGGGGAAAGTGACATCCCCACACATTATCACATTAATAATAAAGTCCTAAGCCCGGAATCAATTGTGAGGGACTTGGGTACTCAGGTTGATAGCAAACTGACTTTTGAACACTATATTGCCTCCATTGTATGAAAAGCTTTCTACATGGCTCACCTCATCAGTAAGGGTATCTCATCCAGGGACAGGGTATTTTTCTGTTATAAGACCCATTATTGAGTACAATGCCCCTTTTGGCATGTACCTCACAAAGCACATGCAGCAGCTGGAAAGACCACAGAGGTTCTTCACCAGGACTTCAAAAATCTACCCTACACAGATAGGCTAAAAGCCCTGTCCTTCTACTCAGTCTCATACAGACTCCTCAGAGGTGACCTCTGTCTGGCATACAAGTTGATCTCAGACCCTGCCTTGATGGAACTGCTGCATATCTGCAAGTCAAGCTCCACTCGAGTAACCCAAACACGCGGCCTCAACCTGGTCTTTGACATCAACAGGACTTGTTGGCAGGCCAGATTTGTGTCCCAGAGACTCCCCAGTCTATGGAATAGACTCCTTCTTCACATCAAGCAGAGTACCTTTTTACCCCTTTTTAAGCGCAACCTGGATAACTGTATGAGAAATAGAAAATACATCCCTGGGATTCCACCCATGTCCCTGCTGGACAGGTGCATTGGGTGCTGATTTGTCTATGCCTGGGCTAAACTCTTGGCTAGGCTTATAAGGGCCTCAGGGCCAATAGCCTAGTAACTTCCTATGATCCTATAAGATTAAGAAAATTTAAGAAAATGGAAGGGAACTTATCTGCCTAGCAAAGAAAAGCACAGGATGACTGTCAATCCTCAAAAGCCTCAGAGGAGTATACTAAGCCTCAGAGGAGCGTACTCTTTGATGGCAGTAAAGATCTGAAGGGTTTTCTGCCCAAACTTGTCTCTTAGTTAGCTAACCTTGAGCTACTTCAGAGTTTGGGCACGTGGAATGTGCCCTGAAGGTTTGGAAGCTGTCTGGTCATTACATGTATAATATATTAAAATAGTCCTGTTTCTGAAATACTTCAGGTGTTTGTGAACATCTAAGGTATGCAATAACTAACCTCTTTATTCTCTGGATGCCATCTACCATATAATTGAGGTACTTTCCTGCAGGAGAGAGATATATTTTTTCTGTGATCTACAAAGTTTCCTCATCTTGAGGCAGGAATAAATTGTTCTGTACGGCATCTCTTAATGCACCTAGTGGTTGGATTGTCTGAAAACAGGCCAACTGAAATTCTTCACAGTTTACTGTATTAAATTTAAATTGTGGAAGTTTAAAATCTCATTGAAATTTACCAGTAATCTGTAGGAAGACACTACAAATATGACATTGTTAGGTATTAAAAATGCATATTGTTGTTACACTCTGCATAACAGAGATTGATACTTGATGCTTGACAAATGTTCTTGGCATTCAAGATGGGTTGTAAGGTAATGCAATGAATGTTAGTGGTGTTGTCATACCTCAAACTTGACAAACATGTTGTATGTCTGGCAAGCTAAATGATAAAAGTATGCATCTTCTATGTCCTTTCTCATCATTCCTGCATGATATGGGATAAGGGATTAAAACAGCAGGAAGGAATGGAGGTTGTCATGGTACAGCCCCAGCTTGACAAATTTGTTCAATGTCATGTTGTTCAAAATGGGTCTGAAAGACATATTTTCTGGAAACCACTTAGGACCTTAATTAAAATTATTTATCACAGTGGATGTGTGGGATGGGTTTTACAGCATTTTTATGAGAATATGAACTTTGATTACTCACATGTTCTCACTATCCCTACTCCTTCCTGCTTACATTTGCGTGATTGTTCTACCGTACAATTATTTTCCATCACTCCAAACTTTTCTGCTGTCTACTATGTCTGTTTATCTGTCTCTTCTTGGTAAGATATAACTCGTATAGCTAAGGTTACTACAGTAATGATCAGTATGAAGAACATCAAAAGTTATGTCTAGTGCTATACATTATAGGCTCATTGGAGAATACTAGGCTAACTACCCTGTAGGGACATTTTAAGACTAGCCAATAACCTGAGGTCAGAATCAAACCTGTACCTTGTGTCTATGAGGTGAAGACCTTTACTATTATGCCAGACACAACCCCTTTATTTTATTTCATAAAAAATGTTCTTTTATGTCTGTGATGGCCGTGCCCTGGCCCAGAAATCAAGGAGCCTCAATCCTCACCACTAACACCAGAGAGGGTGTCTCATATAAGAGGGAAGGATAACAAATACACACAGTAAAGTACAATTTCCCTTAAGTGCACACAGAGATCACAGTCAGTCTGGAGCTGGTTGCTCCCTTGCTCCTGAGGTCCCCAATAAGACTTCCACTGGCACAGCTATAGGGTCCAGATCTCAGCCTAGCTGGCAAGCTAACCTCCAGTACCCACTCTGTCCAACCAGTGCTTTGTGTCCCTGCCCAAGTAGCTGACATACACACACACTTTGAGATAAGTATTTGTACAACTTCACAGACACTCCTGGGAAAGATCGACACAGACTCTCCAGCTGTGCCCCTATACCCAGACTATACACTAGTAATTACTGCCACCACCATCTAATAATTATCAGCTACACAAAGGCCCTTAAAAGGGTGCCCAATTATTACAGTGTAATATTATTATCCAATTGGTAAGTGTGACTAATCAGTCAAGGCTTATTAGAGTGGCCTTGTACAATAAACTCTATACATATGCAATGCACTCTAGAGCTTAACTTATCTCTACACAAACCAGCCACAGGTAAAAGGTATTAAAATATTTAATAATAAATACTAAAAATATAAGATAATATTACTACACCACAGTGCTATTCAAGAGTTCAGAGATCACGCAGAAACTTAAAATAATTCCGTAGTACAGTTCTGACATAACAGAAAAACACTTAGTCTAATCTTTATAGTTCTAGCTATTTCTATAAGAAAACATACTTCTAAGATAACTTACTTACATAGAGCAACAAAGGACATTCCACATGTAAATTCTGGTCATTAACTTTAGCCTTAGACTCATCGACTCCAAAGTCTAACTTCAAAGGAATAGACATAAAATAATTTTAATTTCAAAGGATCAAAAAGAAATGCTTGACTTAGTTTTCCTTACAGCAGATGGCAATGTTGCAACATTGCTGAAACAGCATTTCTTTACATTTAAAGCACAGGCCTGTATTTTACATTTATATTTACAAATGCCAGAATTATGTATCAAATTCTATTTGACTAGGCTGGCAGCCTTCACCCATCTCTACCAGTCTTCACATCTCTCCCCCCATGGAGAACACAAGCTAGTTTTTCAAGTGACCCTTGAGAAATGCCACTTCAGAGGGCTAGGTCTATCTGAGTGTACCTCACCCCATTCCCTGTCTTGAGACTCCATCTGCATTGGCATTGCTAATCCCACTGTGGTGCTGCACTGACATATCATATGCTTGCAACCCAAGGCTCCATCTCAGCAATTTGGCATTTTGCTGACTGTTTCTGTTTAACCATGTTAGGGGGTTGTGATCTGTCATTACAGTGAATTTTCTTCCATACAGATAAGGCTGAAGTTTCTGCAGTGCCCACACTATGGCTAGACATTCCTTCTCTACAGCTGCATAGCATTCCTCCCTGGGTTGGAGACTACAACTGAGATAAACCACTGGTTGCTCTCCCCCTCTAAAGAAATCTGGCTAAGTACAGCCCCCACCCCATGGTTCAAAGCATCCACCTGTACAACAAATTCCTTGCTGAAATCTGGACTGGCTAACACAGGAGGTCCTCCCAAAGCTTCTTTAAGCTTCTGGAATGCCTGCTCACATGCTGGGGTCCACACTACCTTATCTGGCCTGTTCTTCCTTGTTACTGCTTTTTAGTAACAGGTACAGGCCATGCCTGAATGGCTTTCACTTTGGCAGGTTCTGGCCTTATCTTACCACTCCCCGCTCTATGTCCTAGGTAGGAGACCTCTGCCATACCCACCTGACATTTGCTTGGCTTAATGGCCAACCCTGCCCTCTGTAGTCTGCCCAGAACCTCCCTGACATGCTGAAGGTGCTCTGGCCAGGAATGCCTGTAGATGGCAATATTATCCAGGTAAGCAAGGGCAAACCTTCCTGCTCCTGCCAGGATATTATTTACCAGCCTCTGGAAAATTGCTGGGGCATTCTTCATCACAGAGGGCATCGTTGTGCACTCATACAAGCCAAAAAAGTCATAAAGGCTGACTTTTCTCTAGCACTGGGAGTCAAGGGCACCTGCCAGTAACCCTTGGTAAGATCAGTGGTTGTAAGATACTTAGCCACACCCAGCTGCTCTAGGGCCTCATCTGTCCTAGGCATGGGGTAAGCATCCGACTCTGTGTGACTATTTAATTTCCTGTAATCCACACAGAACCGGGTGCTGACATCCCTCTTTGGCACCAGCACCACTGGGGAAGCCCAGGGACTCTTGAATCACCCCTAGTTCCAACATCTCCTGTACCTCCTCCCTCAGAGTCTGTTTGACTCTCTCAAGCATCCTATAAGGGGCCTGCCTAATAGGCCTTTGGGGTCCTGTATCCACCTGGTGCTGCACCAGGTGGGTGCACCCTGATTTCCCAGTGAACACATCCCCAAATGCCTACAACACTGCTCAGATTTCTTGAACCTGGGTAGGTGATAGCTGCTGGGACATTGGTACCCCATCCACGGAGGTGTCAGCCCGAGTCTCACTGAGGAGATCAGTCCCCAGATCTCTCTCAGACTCCTCCTGCAATCTACTGCAAATGCTCAGCACAAGGGCCTCCCTATCATGGTAAGGTTTCATCATGTTAACATGATACAATTTGTGCCCCTGCTGTCTGCCTTGCAGTTCCACCATGTAGTTAACATCACTTACCTTTTTTACCACCTTGTAGGGACCCTCCCAAGCAGCTTGCAGTTTGTTGTGTCTGACAGGAATGAGAACCACTACCTGCTGCCCCACAGCATACTCTCTAGATTGAGCATTCCTGTCATACCACACTTTTTTCTGTTGTTGGGCTTCTGCCAGGTTCTCCTGGTCCAAGCCCATGAGTTCCCTGAGCCTTGTCCTGAGGTTTAGGACATATGCCACAACAGACTTCTTGTGAGGGTCACACTCACCTTCCCAGTCATCTTGAATTAAATCTAGAGGTCCCCTCAGCCTATGCCCATACAGCAACTCAAAGGGTGAAAACCCTGTGGATTCCTGGGGAACCTCTCTGTAAGCAAACAACATATGGGGCAAATATTTGTCCCACTCCCTCTTAAACTGATCTGCAATGCCCGTAACATGGACTTGATTGTAGAATTTAACCTCTCAACAAGACCATTAGTCTGGGGATGGTAGGGGTGGTCTTCATGTGCTTCACCCCACAGGACTTCCATAGACAAGCCAGCAGGTCTGACATGAAATCGGCACTTCTGTCAGACAGTATTTCTTTTGGGAAATCTATCATGCTGAAAATCTCTAACAAAGCATTTGCCACCTTCTCTACCTCAATGGAGGACAAAGCTACTGCCTCAGGGTATCGTGTAGCATAATCTACTACCACTAGGATATACTTTTTCCCTGTGGAAATTGGGGTACTCAGAGGACCCACAATATCCATAGCTACCCTCTGAAATGGCTCCTCAATCATAGGCAAAGGTATCAAAGGAGCTCTCACCTTGTCTCCTGCCTTGCCTAACTTTTGGCACTGCTCACAGGTCCTGCAGCACCCTGTTACATCTCTGGAAATTCCAGGCCAATAGACGTTTTGCATTATACGCCTCTTTGTATGTTTTATGCCCATATGAGCTGCAAAGGGAATATCATTGGCTATAGCTAGAAGTGCCAGATAGTAGGCTCTAGGCACTACCAACTGCTGTACTCTCTCATCTTCTAGCCCTCCCTCAGGGGTCCACTCTCAGTATAGTAACCCTTTGTCTCAGTATACAGATTCCCTCTTTCCTTGAGAATCAGGTGCCTCCCTAGCTACCTATAGTGACCCTTTGTCTCAGTATACAGATTCCCCATTTCCTTGAGAATCAGGTGCCTCCCTAGCTACCTGCCTTAGGCCTTGCAATGTAGGGTCTGAGAGCTGAGCCTGTCTCAACTCTCTTATTGTAAACCTTCCCAGCTCCTCTTCCACAGGAAGTCTGGCATCCTCTGACAGTGGTGCCTCACTGTCAGCCTGGGTACCACTACTCACCTCTACCTTTGCAGTTACCCTGTCCAAGGGAACATCAGTACCCACAAGCAGCTGTGGCTCACCTTCAGTCTCACTGTTACAGCATAGCTCACTCCCTGAAGTAACCACCTCACCAGTCCTAGCTGCAAGAAAACATACTTCTAGGATAACTTACTTACACAGAGTAATAAAGGACATTCCATATGTAAATTCTGGTCATTAACTTTAGCCTTAAAACAATAGGCAGGATGTTTACTCCAGACTCATCGACTCCAAATTCGAACGTCAAAGGAATAGACATAAAGTAATTTTAATTTCAAAGGACCAAAAAGAATTGCTTGATTTCATTTTCCGTACAGCAGATGGCAATGTTGCCACATTGTTGAAACAGCATTTCTTTACATTTTTAAGACACAAGCCTGTATTTTACATTTATATTTACAAATGCCAGACTTATGTATCAAATTCTATTTGACTAGGCTGGCAGCCTTCACCCATCCCTACCAGTCTTCACAACTTCAACATATTTGTTTTTCATTTTCAGTAAATGTAGCTGCTTACTTCAAACCTTGCCTTCTAGACATTTAACTTTGCAGAATGGCTTGAAATAATGCACTCACTCGCCTCATGGTCCAGAAACATGTTTGAAAGTTCAACATAATCTCTGTATATTTTGAATATATCGAAAAAAAAATGATAAAAAAATGTAACACAACCTCTGGTGCAGCGTTGCTTACTTGAACAAAGCCTTATTTTGTAATGAAATTTAGACAATAGCTACTCTAAAAGTACATGTATATCCCAAGGGAAGGTCATTGGTGACCAGTATTAAAGCATTAATACTTAAAAGCTCATCAGACTATCAAACCACAACACCATAACTATAAAGTATTACTGTATGGGGGGGAGGGAGGGGGGGGTAGTCACTGCATATGCGTATATTAACAAAAATTTGCTTTGTCCAATCCCACTGCTTCAAAGGCTTACCTGGGTTTTCTGTTCCAGTTGAGCAAATTTGTCTTCCTGGGCTGTTAGCATCTTTTCAAAATCTTCATGGTTTTTGATCAGTAATTCAACATCCAGTAGTGAATCCTACAAATAAAGAATAATGTATTAATGTCATAGTTCAACTTTGGGGTTTAATCCCTGCCTTGATCCTAAGAATGAATGAATGCATGAGCAATTAATCACGCAGTTCAGAAATGCACTTCTAAAGTTTAAGAAATATCAGAACAATTTTAACATGTTTAGACAGACATGTTTAGAAAATATGCACTAAAGTAAAGATGCTTCAGTTCAAACATCTTCACAGATTACAGATGAAGCTGATAATTAAGCTCTCACCTTAACTATACACCTCTGAGACAATATTACAGCAGTAATAGCAATCCTGGGTATGGATTATCTGGCTTGCCTTCTACATTTGACATATTTATTGTAGACAAGTACAACACAGTTATGTAACAATATTGTCAATGAAACTTCATTTGGCCTCATTATTTTGGCAAATGATGCAAACAGCTGGTCAGACTCCTTAAAATAGTTATGTCTAGATAATACTTCAGGTGTTTGTGAACATCTAAGATATGCAAAAACTAATCTCTTTATTCTCTGGATGCCATCTACCATATAACTGAGGTACTTTCCTGCAGGAGACAGATATATATTTTTCTGTGATTTACACAATAATCTGCTCTCTGCACTCATTTTAGGCAGGAATAACTTGTTCTGTATGGCATCTCTTAATGCATCTAGTGTTTGGATTGTCTGAAAACAGGCCAGTTGAAATTCTTCACAGTTTACTGTATTAAATATAAATTGTGGAAGTTTAAAACCTCATTGAAATTTATCAGTCCTCTATAAGAAGACACTACAACTATGACATTGTCAGTTAGGTATTAAAAACGCGTATTGCTGTTACACTCTGCAGATCAGATATTGGTACTTGATGCTCGGCAAATGTTCTTGGCATTCTAAATGGGTCATAAGGTAATGCTGTGAACTGTAATTGGTGTTGTCATACGTCAAACTTCACAAATCTGTTATGAGTCTGGCAAGCTAAATGATAAAGGGAAGCATTTTCTATATCCTTTCTCATTATTCCTGCATGATGTGGGATAAAGGATTACTAGAGCAAGAAGGAATGGAGGTTGTCATGTACATCCCCAGCTTGACAAATTCATTCAAGGCCATGTAGTTCAGAATGGGTGTGAAAGACATCTTTTTGGAAAACACTCAGAACCTTAATTAAAATTATTTAGCACAGTGGGCTTGTGCGATAGGTTTTACAGCATTTTCATGAGAATCTGAACTGTGGTTACTCACATGTTCTCTCTATCTCTACTCCCTCCTGCTTACATTTCCCTGTTTGTTCTACCCTACAATTCTTTTCCACCACTCCAGACTTTCCCGGTATCTACTATGGCTGTTCACCTGCCTCTTCTTTTTAAAGTCTAAATTTCATTATCATGCTATCCTACAGCTTTTCTAAGGCATTAACACGGTTCATGTTGTTCTTATAAATGGCCATCTTCCTTAGTATTTACACACTGTCTCTTTTCTTAATTGAATTATGATGAGTTATTAATATTAGTAATATTCCCCTGTTTAATATGTAAGGAGCAGAAGATAGTACATTAGAGAACAACATAGCATCAATAGACTGACATGCTTGGTTAGATATCCACTGAGAAAGCATCACTGCAGATGTAGAGAGCCTGAGTTAATGAAATATGTTTGCATAAATGTATGAAAATATGCATTTTCTTACATATTTACATTAATGAAGTAACAGCCTTTGCTGAACTAGATTTGTTCAGATTTCAGGTTTTGCTGAATTCCAGACTGTGGTATAGTTTCCTGTGTTGCCCATATCCTTACTTGGATAGGGTGAAGCTTCTCTGTTCACCAGTGAGAGTGGGGCGCTTTGAGCAGCCTATCTGTCCCTGGAGGAGTGGTCTCAGCCCTGAAACTAGTAGCTTATTGGCCGTTTTGGGTCAATTCCTATCTCTTTCAGTTTCCCTGCTTTAAAACCCGCATTTGCAAGGTTTTGCGCCAGTATACAACTCTGCACAGCTCCTCGTGGTGTCCTGCAGAGTGATGCAGGTAACAAAGAGACCCAAGAGAGACTTTTCCAGATTTAAGTATTTTTATCTCTGTTTTTTTGCTCCGACTGCCTTTTCCCGCCTAAAAAGTGAATGTCTAAATGATCTGTGCTTTAAAAAGTTTAAATTGCATTTGCCTTCTGCTTTTTACAGTTTTTGCTCTTGTTTCATATCAATTTAAGTCGTTTTTGTATTGTATAACTGTTGTAGGCTACAAACTAAAGTGCGCTAGCCTGTTTATAGCATTTACCATGTTTTTCTGCTGTTTCCTGAAAAAAACAAACAAAAAAAAATATTCTCTTTTCCCGCCTTTGCTGAACTAGATTAGTGCAGATTTCAGGTTTTGCTGAATTCCGGACTGTGGTATTGTTTCCTGTGTTGCACATATCCTTACTTGAATAGGAGGAAGCTTCTCTGTTCACCAGTGAGAGTGGGGAGCTTTGAGCAGCCTATCTGTTCCTGGAGAAGTGGTCTCAGCCCTGAAACAAGTAGCTAATTGGCTGTTTTGGGTCAATTCCTATCTCTTTCAGTTTCTCTGCTTTAAAACCTGCATTTGCTCAGTTTTGCATGATTTTGCGCATAGCGCAGCATCGGGCAGCGCCGCTTAAATGGGTTTAAACTATTCCCGGCTCCACAAAGTCTGCTCTTCACTCTTTCCCTTAGAACTGTTCTAAATCTCAAAGTAAGCACTCTATTTTCATTCTAAAGCCCTGCAGTTGCTCGTATAAGTAATCTTATATGTAAGCACTAATAAACTAAAGCACTACACCCTCTTATACTCCCTTTAAGTACTTGGCTCCCTATTGGTCCTTTTTGATCAGTCAAAAAGTAGTTCCTTATACTATTCTGGCATGTCCAAAAGTCAGTTTTGGGTTTACTATCCAGTCCAGCTGGTGAATCTGGGAATCTTGAGGCAATGTTACAACTGCCTTATGTACACAGACCACCCTCTCCTCCTCCCAACAAGCTCAAATATATGTGAGAGATGCAACTATATAGCCAAACTGAAGGCTGAGCTCTCTCAACCCAGTACTGGCGCAGTCAGTCAGGAGGAGAAGGTAACCACAAACACACCACAAATCCAGTCTCACATAGACCTATCGCAACAGCAAACCAAACACATAAACACACAAAAACATACTCGGAGGCTCTAAATAAAAATCTGCCCAAGCAGTAGAGACCTCCAAAGCAGACTTCCAAGCAACCGCTACCCCACAACAATACCCACGTATCACATAGTTCACAAAGTCAGTGTGCCACACAGTCACAGCCCTTAAGGCTAAACAACACACCTAATACGCTTGTAATAGGTGACTCTATTGTCAGACACACTGACGTCCCACTCACCAGGCTGAACAAGGAGAAGGTCACTGTAAGCTGCCTGTCGTGTGCCAGGATCCGCCACATAACACAGGCACTCAGGTCACTCCAAAGCAAGTACAAATATGACTCCGTCATTGTCCATGCTGGTGTGAAAGACCTGAGACTTACCTCCCTGGACTACATGAAAAGAGACATAGAGGAGCTCTCTGATCATGTAGTCCAGGCTGGTATGTCCCTGACCTTGAGTAGCATCTTACCCTCACCAAGAATGATGTCACAGTATAAAGACAAAATGATCAATTTTAACAAGTGGCTAAATTATTGGTGTCATTCAAAGGGGTTTCAGTGTCTGTCAGCCTGGGTTGACATGCTTGACAAGCCACGTTGCTTTGCTAGGGACGGCTTGCACCTGTCACCCCTGGGCTTTCGAATACTGGCTAAGGCTCTTGCCACCCCCATAGTGCCTTTTTTAGGCAAGGCTCAAAAGACAAACCCACCTCCATAGACAACACAAGGAAAAAGAAACTAAGGGTAATGCTGCTCAATGCCAGAAGTCTAAACCTCAAGATGCACGCACTCGAGGCTCTCCTCAGTATGGAGAATATCGATATCTGTGCAGTAATAGAAACCTGGTTCAAGGCTTCCGAGAGCACCCCAGCATTACCAGGTTATACCTCATACCATGCTTTTCAGCCCCAAAACTTGGACTGAACCACAAAAGGAGGGGGAGTAACCATATTCATCAAAGATACCCACACCTCCAGGTTAGTGGCACTGCACGAAGCATCAGAGACCATCCATGTGCAAGTAACAGTGGGCAAAACTGCCTTTCAGTTTGTAGCCTGCTACAGACCACCCTCCCAAACTCAGGAACCCCACTCGGCTTTCCTGAGTACACTGGAGACTATGAAGGTCTCTCCAAACACCATCATATTGGGTGACTTCAACTACCCAAACATAGACTGGGAGCACTACTCAAGCCCCAATACCCTCGCCCAATGGTTCCTAGAATTTATAAGCTCAAATGCTATGGAACAACTGGTCACCACTCCCAAAAGAGGGGAAAACATATTGGACCTGATCATCACCAACATGGGGACTCTATGTTTCATACCAGCGGTATACCCCTCATTGGTAAAATCTGACCATAAATTAATCTCACTGGACATCCATATTCCGTCCCCACCCCCAGCCAAGGAAACCACGGTGAAGAACTTCTCAAAAGCAAACTTCACACTTCTCAAAACTGAAGTGAAATCCTTCAAAGCCCCCAGGCCAGTGGAAAATACAGCCCAAACCACAGAATCCTTTACAAACGCATTCTATGGACACCTACAGGAATGCATGGATTGTGCTATCCCAAATAAAACCAAGACTCACTCCTCCTAAGGTAGGAGACCTGTCTGGTGGACTCCAGCCATAAATAAGCTATACAACAGAAGGAGGAAGCTACTAAATGATAGAGCAAAATCCCAAAAAGAGAAGGCATCTCTTATTAGTACTAGCAAGAAACTACGATCCCTCATAAAATCATCTAAGGCCAGCTTCGAAAGAAAAATTGCACAAGACGCTAAAAATAATCACAAGGCCTTCTTTAGTTATGTCAGAAACCTGGGTGGCAACTCCCAGATATGCTCTGAGTTAGTGCAAAATGACAAAAAAATACACTGAACCCACAGATACTGCCAACATCCTGGCAGACAGGTTCAGTGCAAACTCCCCCCCCTTCCCCCCCAAAGAGCAAATGTCTATCCCAACAGAGTGTAGCCTCCCTAACATCACAGATGCACAGGTGAGAGCTGCCCTCTCCAAAGCAAAAAACAGCATCAATGGGACCGGACGGTGTCCCAGGCTGCATCTTACACAAGCTCCAAGAAGAACTGAACCCTCACATAAAGTCACTGTTCAGTCTCAGCCTTACTACAGGATATGTACCCAAGGAATGGTGTACAGCAACAGTAGTCCCACTCCACAAAGGTGGTGCCACAATGGACCCTGGAAACTATCGCCCTATAAGCCTGACTAGCCTGGTCTGCAAAGCTATGGAGCGTATCATCATGGAACTCATAAACAAAGACATTGGGAACCTCCAAACACTGGATCCTACTCAATTTGGCTTTGTTAAGAGCAGATCTTGCCTCTTGAACCTGGTCAACTTCTTTGAAACCATCACCAAGGCCATAGATGAAGGGAAGGTAGTCCTCACAGTCTACCTGGACCTCGCAAAAGCCTTCGACACAATACCCCACTCGGGCATCATAAATAAGCTCACCAGCTTAAATATCAACCCCTATGTCACAAGATGGGTTGCAAACTGGCTCAGGGATAGAACCCACATGGTCAGAATTGCTGGTGCCATGTCAGTCTCTAAACCAGTTACAAGTGGCGTCCCGCAAGGCTCAGTCCTGGGACCTCTCTTGTTCGGTATATATTTCTCTGAGGTACAGGCTAACATGGGAGGACTATGGCTGACCAAGTTCGCAGATGACTGCAAACTGGGTGCCATAATCGACTTGCTGACTGACACAAGCATTGTCCAAAAGGGTCTCACAGAGACGGATAACTGATGCCAGAGCCATGGCCTAAAGCTAAATGCCAAAAAGTGCATAGTCATCCCCTTTGGGAAAAACAAAGTACCCACAAATTACCACATAGGTGGTAATCCATTAAGTACGGAAGAAGTAATTAGGGATTTGGGGACCCAAGTAGATAGCAATCTCTCCTTTGACAATCACATTGCCGAAGTGGTTAGAAAGACCTTCTATATAGCCCACCTTATCACAAAAGGGTTCACATCTAGATAAAGAGAGGTCATTGTGCCCCTCTACTCATCACTCATCAGGCCCATAATTGAATACAATGCCCCATTTGGGATGTACCTTACCCGACACCTGCAGAAACTGAAAAGACCCCAAAAGTACCTCACCAAGAGGATCAAGGGACTCAAACAGATGCCCTACGCAGTTAGGCTAAAGAAACTCCAGCTCTACTCAGTTGCTTACCACCTACTCAGAGGCGATCTGTGCCTGACGTATAAAGCCATGTCCAAACCAGAATTAATGAACATGCTCCACCTCAGGAAATCCAAATCCCTTACAGACACATGCTCCTGGGACTTAAACCTCAGCACAGAAATAAATAGGACATGCTGGAGGGACAGATTCATATCCCAGAGGCTCCCCTCACTCTGCAACAAAATCCCAATCCATGTTAGGCAGAGCCCCTCAATGACCCTCTTCAAGAGAAATATTGACGAGTGGATGGGAGATCGTAGGTTTACCCCTGGGATCTCTTCTGTGTCCCTACTAGACAGAGGCACAGTAAACTAACCTTAAAAGGGCTATCTTCTGTGACCTACTATACAGAGGCACAATCAACTAATCTAAAAGGGTGGCAAAAGCCAAACACACTCTGACTAGGCTTATAAATGCCCAAGGGAAGATAGCCTAGTATCAACCTATGAACCTATGAACATTGTCATATTGAGAGGTTGCAGAAGCAGTAGAGTTAGAAAAACATTAAACCCATTCATATAAGAGATACAGAGCCATATCTATTCCTATTTATTTGAGCTACATTATATTAATATTAATATTAATATTAATATTATTCATAATTTCATGGGCAAATACTAGGTTATCAGTCTGCAGACTACTGCAAGCTTAGCCAATAACCGGAAGTCAGAATCAAACCATATACCTTGTATCTCTGTGGTAAAGAGTGAGTTACCAAAAGGTTTTTCTAAAAGGTTATGAATAATATGAAATAAATTGTATACTTTCATTAATAAAGTAGATCTTCTGCCTTTAAACTCACTCTGTCTAGCCGAGATTTAATTCTTAGCTGCTCAGATTTAGATCTCTTCAGTTGTCCCTTAATCCCCTCCTGCTTCAATTTTTCTTCCAAGATTTTTTGCTGAAGTTATTCACTTTCTCTTTTTGGACAAACATCTACAGTGATGCCTTGTTAGAGATACTCACAGGTACACTGAATGTTAGAAAAATGGTAATAAACACATTTGGGTATAAGAAATGTAGCCACAGATAAATAATTATCTAAAGTGTACTCTGCTGTTAATGTTATTCGCATAGTTTCATTGAAGTTTCTTCCGAGGGCCATGATTCCTCTTCTTTTTGAAAAAGGGTAGAAAAATTCTAGTCTTTCAATGTATTATTCTGGTTAAACTTTTCAGGCTTACATCAAGACATCTTATATTTTTTTAGAAGAAATTATGTGAAGCACAAATGGAAAATCTTCTACACGTAAGGCTCACTATACAGTGCAAGCTTTTACCCCTGTTTCTATAATTTCAGGTTTTGCACGTCTGTTCCACAGTGATACAAGACTCGTTCATCTAGTCTTTACCATAGTTCTGTTCAATGTGTTCTATGAATTCAGACCCTGAAAATATTTGCTGTTCTCTATACAACACACTTCTTTATGCATTAGATATTAGCATAAGAGTATATCTTTCTGCTTGAGGAAATCATTTTCTCTTTGCAGGCTGTTACAACAATATGACTTTCTTGTATCAGCTCAGTATGAGAAGGAAGGAAGGGCTATCTCACATTGTTTTAGTTTATTGCTTGGTTCTTGAAAATTAACTTTTGCTAATTACAAAGATTTGCTCTGAGTTTTAGTTTCTGTTACATATTTCTTAAATTTAGTGGCAGCTTAAATACAACATACAACTTTCCCTGTCCTTAAAGAGACTGAGTAAATAAGGTTTTCTTTCCTTTAAATTTTTCTTCCACTTCCTATATGTTCTGGCCAAGAACTCTTTATTCACTTTTATTAAATCTTTGCTCTTCTTTACATTCTGTCTTTTACAGTTCCTCATTAGTAAGTGCTGTTTACTTTACTGTACATTTTCAGATTTTGTTTGTTGTATTTGCTGAGCCACAATATTTTGCTTTATTTTAGGGAAGCAATTTCCTTAACTATTTCATTGTTGAGAAAAGGAGGTTGTAAAAAAGGTTCTTAACTTTATTATCAGACTGTTGGGACTTATGCCTTTAAAAGTAACTTTTATTTTTCACATTCTGTCACTTCAAATTTAGATGAAGAACATTGCTATCAATAGTCTTTAACTCTTTCAATGTTTCTTCCAACTCAGTAAATTCATCTTGTCAGCTTATGTCTGAAGCTGAGTTATGTTTTGCCTTTCATTCACATACCAGCTTACTTTGATGTGCATTTTTTTAATTTGTGCATCTTTAATATATATTCTTTAATATATATATATATATATATATATATATATATATATATATATATATACTAACATAAGCTCTATTTATTTTGCTGTGTTTTAGTTTGACTCTTCTAAAGCTGCTCAGGCTGTTTCTGTATCTCTTTCATATTTTTAAATTCTTTCTTAATTTTTAAGTCTCTTTATTTGGTGATTCCAAACTTTGTGATACTCAAACACAATGGCCTTAATTCTCTGTTTTAATACAGCCACTTGTGCACTTAAACTTTTAAAGTTCACTATATATTTTACTGTCACTTTCATTTTTAGAAACCATCTGTTTCAACTTTACTATTTATTCTCTTTTCTTAGGTGCATCACCACCTGGCTGTTATTGAAATTCTACCCTCTCAGTTAATTCTTTAACCTATTCTTGCAGAGCTGAAAAGCCTTAGAAGGCTATCTCATTTCATGTTGTTGCTGGTTAGACAATGAAAAGGCTTCCACTACCTTTTCCACCAGCTCCTGCATTTTAGTAACACAATGTAATTTTAAAAACAAATTCTGTTCTTAAGCACATTTCACTATATGACTCACTGGACCACATGTTTGTGAAGGCAATGCACTCATATTTGAACCTCGTAGAGTTTAGTTTCCCATATGCATAGGCTCATCAGATTTATAGGTTCATAGGTACTTACTAGGCTACTGATCCATAATGATCTTTAGAACCCTAGCCATACACCTCCATGAAGTTTTTAGCTCTTATAGTTCAAGTACAAATAACCCAGAGGTATGCATAACATTCATATGCTTCCCCTATCCTTGAGGGATAAGGGTGTTAAAAAGAGTGAATGTGTGGTTACACAGGAAAGAAATTTCACAATGCACAGCCTTTTATGTTGCAAGTCTCTAGTTTAACTCCAACAGACAATGATTCATTTCACTGCCACAGTGACCTACTTTTTTGCTAGAACAAATCCCATCTGGGGAATGAGTTATTCTTTCTTTTTGTAGTTATAACAGCTCCTTAGTTTGAGTAATATAACACTTAGGAAAAGTTGTTTTTTATTTATGCTTCTCATATAGTTTACCACAGCTCACTAGAGATAAGTAGTCCAAATAACACTCAATAAGATTTAGTGCTGTGAAAAATTTCAACACTAAGCAACTGCTTTTTATACACTACAGATCACTTACTCTTTTGCTTTCACTTCTCAACAAACTGAGATTATAGTTTCCTACTCAGTTCCTAACTAAATGTAGCATCGACAAAATAATGCATTTCACAAACAGTACAATTCTGAATGGGCGTGCCTTCGTTGAAGGTTGGGCGTCGGACTGGCACCTCGGCACCATAAAAAAATCGACTGCCAGTCATTAGCTGACCGGAGTTCCGCTGTGGTGACCCCTAACAGGGAAATGCCAAAAGAAAAACAACAACAACAATTCTGTCTTAGCTTTAGAGCATGTATCATAGCAGTGATTTTTTATTTGCTTTAAACACAGGACAATTTACACAACACACACACACACACACACACACACACACACACACACACACACAAACAAAAAAAGAAAGCTGGTTCTTGTTATCAGGCCAAACTCTGAATCACCTTCGGCAACTTGTTAAGATTCAACTTTGTATGTACTGTAAAGTTACCAGATTTGAATTTGAGTTTATAACCTTTTTACTGTACATGATTTTCTAGCCTTTCTCCCAACACAGAGTTCATTCAAATGCAGCAAAACTCCCACAGTAGCCTTTCTTGTTAGTAGTCTACCCTTTTCCTGCAACAAGATTATTTTCCTTCCCTAGGTCAGAGTACTCATTTTAGCATTTTCAATTACACATTTCATTGTCCAGGTGACTTAGTTGTAACCTCTTGAGTCCACTGCATTGGAAATATGATATCTCACTCTCATGAGCTCTCCTGAGTTCTTACTAGCTTCCAGCTGATTTTTTTCTCTAGGTCAAGGCCTCAGTAAGCTATGTCACTAGACTGGTGAGACTGTCAAGCACTACTTCAACAGCAACTGTTCTTTCTTCCGCATCTGTCCTTTTACACACAGGTGGGTGTGGCTTCCTTCACTCTGGACATGTGTGTAGAAATCTCCTCCCACAATGCTGAAACAGCAGTCTCATGTGTTGCAGCACACAGCCAATATATATATATATATATATATATATATATATATATATATATATATTTGCAGATACACACACACACACACACACACACACACACACACACACACACACACACACACACACACCCACACACACACACACACACACACACACTCACACTTTTATAAACTCAGCACAAAGAAGCAGGTGGATGGAAATCAAACAAAAAAAAATCTTTGAATGCTTATAAATGTAAGGGATGAGAACACATTCAAACAGGTCTCAAAGCAATACAACAAAACTATAGGCTACAGAGACAATCAGAATATCAGATGGCAAGTGCTTTCCTGAGGTAGATCATATATCAATTGACAGTATGCATATGCTTAACTTCTTTTTTTTTACTTCACCTATGCTTGAACAGTTTTAGCTTACTGCATTCATGCACCAAAAGGAAAGTAAATAAATTCCCCCTAGATGAAGTAATCTTGTACTCAGTTAACAATATTAAATAAATCAACTTTTTTTTTTCAAGCAGAGGCCCCTTTCCTGTGTGGCATCTAGGACCAATTGTCCTCCTTGTTCCACATCTGATAGTCTCTACTGATCTATGATGACACTTTTCGATGTCTGCACATCAAAAGTAAACCTCTTCCTGACAACTTGCATTGATGAAAGAAAGTGGTTAGGAAGAGTCAACTATCTTTAAGAAGCTAAGAGCTGCACAGAGATAAAGGCTTCTGCTGCTATTGAGGCTTCTACTAAATCTGTTGCTCATGACACTAGGGACTTACAGATTTGCAATTATAGGTCTGAAAGGATGTTTCCCCTAGTTTGGTTGCATGGCAGCTATTTTTTAAATAGAAGACATGCAGAGCGGTAACCTCTAACTTCCAATCTCTGTCTCTTTCCCTATCTCTCTCTCTCTCTCTGTTAATTTCACAAGGACCTTTCTATCATTCTTGTGACATACGTTATGCCTAGCAAAAGAATCATTATCTTTCGTTGATTCTACAGTAAGGTTTTTGCAGTTTCTCAGTAACAATAAAAGGAAGAAAAGCCTAACAAAACTGTGTATGCGATATCAGTTACAACATACAACAGAATTACAGCTCATCTACACAAAACTAGTCTCTGGTTGCTACTATCATGGAGTTATGGCCTTCACGCAAATCCCAAAAGGTTTCACACTGGAATTTTATATTGCCTGTTCTTTCTACTTTCTTTTAGTGTTTAAATTGCTAAATTGTAAAACAAAACTCACTCCACAGTTTGGATCAGTAAGTAAAGACTCTCTGGTGTTTAACCAGGACTCCGCTTGTTCCAGATCTCTGCGCAATAACTGAAGCTCAAGGACTCCGTCATACAGCTTTCGCCTCATCTCTGAGCTTTCTGTCACTTTCTTCATTAATTCTGCCAACTCTTCTAGCTTTTCTTCAATCTGAAGAAGAAAGAAAGAAAAACGTCTCAGATGGCAGATCTCAGTACTGTTGCAAATGTTTAGAATAACTGTAAATACTACATTAATCTGCAACACTGTTCATGTTTTAGTTTGCTTTATAACACATCAGACAATGCTATCAACTATATTTTAATATTTTAAGTTTATCAAAACAATAATTGCACACTGCTTATCAAAATTATATCAGTTATGAATACAAGCATCACTGATATAGAAATTAAAAAGAAACACGAGATCTCGCAGAATTTGAGCTGTTACTGCAGTTGTGGAAATATTCTTTGTAATTTCTGTAACATATACAAGGACATATGCAAAGCATCTGTAAATGCAGTAACAAAACTCAAAAAGTTCAAACAGCTTGGAGCCAAATACTAATATATAACACTTTACTGAAGTGTGCCTTGATGCATGGGCAGTCTTCCAGTCAATAATGATTTCTGCAAAGGTATCCAGAAAGGGCAGTAAAATGGAAATGGATTGTAGCTTGGTAATGTCATGGTCTGAAGCATCCAAGAACAAGGTGAAAGCTATACCAGATGGAGGAAGCTTCACACCATAAGACATGCACAGCAATCCGCAGTCAAAGTCAAAGAATGTCCAAAGTTCTGTCGGGGTTGAAAACTGATGCAATTCCTGGGTTCCCTATTAATGACTTGGCCTGTAACAGCTGGAGAAAGACAACTGTAGATAATGCCAACAGTAAAATTACTGATCTGGTCCTGCTGGCAGATAGAGATCCAATGGCAGTTAAGAACGTCTCAGTGGCTAATACCAATTTGGGATGGGGGGCCTCTAGAATGAATCTGCAGACTTTTTTTTTTTTGTAAATGTTGGATTCAAAAAGTTATTTTCTAAGGTCAGAATATAGACTAGAACACTGGATAAGGGGCTTCTGAAAATAGTGTTAAAGGTCAACTTAGTATCTTGATGAGGAAAGTACAGCTGTATGGGCCCCATTATTGTAACAGTAGGTGTTCAAATACAAGGATAAGTGATGTGGGAAATACAAATTATATTGGAAATATTACCACAGAATACTGTCAGTCTCTAAGCCTAATCTACAGCAGTTAGACACATACTGAGGCATAAAACTGCAGTCTCATGTGGTAGTCATTAGAGTTTGACTATGAAAGAAATTGTATTCATTACTGGTATGCTGGAAAATTACAAACAAAGCTATCATATTAAAAATACTTCTGGAGAGGACTTAGAAATCTGTGCCACAGCAAAGACAGCACACCAGTATAAATACTACAGTTTATATGCTAGCACAGTGTAGTGGACCTCTAACAAACTGGCCATAGAGGAAGAAACAGCATCAAGTATAAGATAATAGTATAATAATCAAACAATACAATATAAACAATACCTTATACAAAGTTAAAGATATATTTGGCCATCAGACTCAATAAAACTGCATTGAGAGGGGGATAGAAGGAGGGAGCCTGCTTGCAGGAGTGATGTTATCATATAAATATGTACTATTATGCTCTGCATATTCATACAACTATACCATGTTGATTGTAAGAATCATTGCTATAGGAAATAAAGCAATTCCTTATCTTACAGTAGGGACTGTATGGTTCATAACATACCAGAGAGGGCACCAAAGTAGATTCCATTCTTTCCCCAGACTGTATATTCAGCTTGTAATGTTAAGAAATTGTTCCAGTCTTCCATCAATACAACATCTTTATTCTGCAAGAAGCATCTGAAAGGCCACCAAAATAATACAGGACAACACACATCCTGTGCATGGACTGTTTAAGCATCTGGAATTGGGTGGGGGATATCTCAGCATCAGCTGCAGGACTACAAGATTCAGCAACAGTTTCTACCCTACAGTGATTAGACTTCTGAACTCGGGCACTAGTCCCAGGGGCCTGGACACATCATAAGTCAATTATTATTTATTTGTACAATATATACTTACATATACTCCAAGTAAGTGCAATATTTATTTATTATATCCATAGTCAGTATTATTTAACTCACTCAAGTGCAATATTAGACAAATAACTTAGGCATTTTAATCTGTAGTGTGTTTTGTTTTACTTTAAATAGAGCAGTTAATTTAACTCAGAGAGTGTTGGTAAATGTCACTGCACTTTCTAGTGTGTATTGGGAGTAGTATTGTATTTGTTAGTTATGTTTATTCCTCTATTTGTATGTGTTGTTTCACTTTCCTTTGTAATCTCAAGAATTGAGCTGATGCACAACATTTTGTTCAGGCTACACGTATGTAGTTCTAAATGACAATAAACTGTACTTTGACTTTGACTTGAACGGATATCTAATTTGTAAAAGAAAAAATCGACTCAAACACTTTAGTCAGATTTTGAAGAAGGCTGCTGTGGTACAAGCTGACCCTTAAGGAGGCGCACTAGTTCTGTGTGTTCATGGAGAAAAAGAAACTGTAAATTTCCTGAATGGCTTGGAGCATCTGTGGAAAATCTGACTGGATGAAAGGATTATAGCACCAAGTGCAAATGGATTTTTCAAAGGAATATAAAGTGGCTTCTACAGACCTGGTTGTCCCACTGAACGCTTTACTGGAGTAATGTATAGTTGCAATCAGATCTGACTAAATATACAGTAATGGTATACGTTCTTAAGCAAACTGTGTAAAATGCAGAAAGATGAAATGTTTACTTTAAAGGCTAATAGTATAAATATGGAAGAGAGCAGGCGTATATCTGCACCATGACTCCAGGGATTCTAACAATGATATCCTCAGTAAGGTTCATACTAATACAAACATCACAGTAAATAATTTCAGGAATTTCTGAAAGCCAAGAAGTGTCACAATGCACATTGACAGTACCCAAGTATAGACCCCTTTTTGAACAAACTCTGTGCGTATTACTGCCATGCACATAGCATTTCACACATACAACATCCAGTTAGACTGGCAGATTGAACCCTCCCTAGTGCACAGTTATCCACACACATATCAAAGTACACATGACCCAGACTGAAGTGTACTCAGTAAGAAAACATGAATCATTCAGATTCTAAACAGCAGAGACTCAAACAATTCATCCAACTCTTTGCAGACAGCAAAAACAAGGCTGTACGAGCAATATGAGGATCAAGAAAATCCAGCCTGGAGAACCAAACCAAACACAAGGATAAAGTCAAATACATGAATTAAACCACCACACACAGTCCCAGAATTAACTCTGCTCATCATAGTTAATAGGTTTTAAATGAATGAATCTGAAGAACAGATGCTGCCAAATATTGTTCACAATTAGACAAGACAAGAAAAGATGCACACATTAAACTCTCATCAGAAGCCAATCAGTGCCAACTTGAACTTCAAAATATGACAGGGATTCCAAGGATGAACCAAATAGCCCAGGGCAAGATGAACTAGTGTAACAGAAAATGTCGCCATCGCAGACCTACTGCTGAACCAGCCACTTTTTTTTTAATTTTAGGATATATAAAGAGGTTTACTGAAAGAGACATGTCAGGGATAACATATTAAAAAAGAATACAAAGAAAGTTGCAAGACTAAGGAACAGGGCTGAAAGAAACAAGAAATGGAAAGGCTGTAATGGAAGCAGCAGGGGTGGGTGAGAATTCAGAGGCTATGGTCATAATGAATTGCGAACAGATCCAGACAGATCCAGCTGTATGGCAGGTGTGTGCAATTTATTAAAGTTACTACTGCTTGTTTCTGCTTTCTAAGCCTCTTGGAAGTTTACCAATACTCACTCTGTGTTCATTCAGAGCAGAAATGGAGGAGAAAGAACCTGGGGAACCACCATCAACATGTGCATATACATGAAGAGAAAAAGACTACCCTGACATATCAAAGTTAGATCAAGATAAAGTGAATCATAAAACTTGGAATGGCAAGAAAACACAAGTTATTGGGTCAGGTCTGTCAGTCTGGAAAGGCAAAGCCCAGCTATAACGTTAATTTAGTTTGTAGATTCAAGGAAATTTATAGGCTAACACATTAGCACCATAAGACAGGAAAAGCTGTTATTTTGTTACATCTATATCGCTGAGTAGTGGCAAGCAAGTCTACTAAAAGCCATAGATTCAGGCAATACAGATATGGCTATTGCCCTGTGTGTCCACGTTAGATGTAGATAGGAAGAGAGGTATACCTTCTGAGCTACTATAAAAATCAAGACCCATGCAAACTAATGAATGTTCTGAAAATTATTTCCATAGCAATGCCTTCTCATTCAAACCCTGAAAATGGGGTTGGGAAACATGAGACTCCATTAGATTATAATACCTGCAGTGGCAGTTTAACACTACTAAATGAATGAATGAATGAATGAATGAATGCCAATTTGCTTGGTGTTGGGAAAATTAGACTTAGGATGCATTGTGGGAATTTAGCAAGAAATATGAAAACTGTGAAATTGCTACACCAAATAGAATCAAAGGAAAATCATCCAAAATATATAAAACCAGTCTACCACTGCTGAAACAAATAAATGTATTCATACACAGTTGTTATTAAATGTATTTATTTAGAAACTGAAGAAATGTGCACAGACTAGGATAAATATGCTGTTGGAAAAGCAAAATTCAAATGTAAAACAAAACGACCAATGGAATAACACATTAGCTGAAGATAAAAACTTGTTTTATTACCAAACAAATAAAATAGGTAAGTGCTTTCACTTTTGCTTCATCAGACCATATACACAGAGAAAAGAGCAACCTTTACTTATAGGCAATCCAATTACTAAGCAACCAATCACATGCTAAGGGTCACAGTTAAAGGAGAAAGACATAATAAAACCACAGCTTGTGTAAAATTGTATACATATCTGCAGAAACTGCATACAGAAAAAATGCATACAGAAAGAAATTCAACATACAGAAAAACATCAATCATAAAACAAACACATAGAGACAGAAATATAAAAACAAAAATAAGCAAAAACTATAAAAAATTATTTTAACTCCAAGACTACATCCTTTCAGAATGGGTCTAAGTGGGACTTTCTCGTTAAGCCCACTACCCTGATCAGCTCTCAGTCTTATTATCCATCTGACCTCCATGGTTTTGGTTAGAGTCCTGATGTCACCACCTCTAATGCTGGGATAAATTCTGTCAATAACCATGAACCTGAAGGTCTGTCTGTTGTTAGTATTGATCACATGTTTATAGAGGGCATTGGTGGTAAAGGCACAGCGTATGCTATATAAGTGTTCTCTAATTCTATCCCTCAAGGTTCTATCGATTTTTGCCAACATAAAATGCTTTACAGAGCATGCAATAAGCAAGATAGATGACATGCGTAGTTATACAGGTAGCCCCTATCCTAAAACTAAACCTATGACCAGTGTCAGGGTGCTCAAAGCATCCACTTCTGTCTATGAAACTGCAAAAGTTGCAATTCCCACAGGGTATCATAGTCCCTTCAATTCCACTCACATCATGCTTGTAACTGTCCAGATAGCAGAACAACCTCTTCAAGCTCTTCTTGTTCTTGTAAAGAAATCTAGGTGCATCACCTACTATTCATTTGATACTGGGGTCAGTGGATTAACAAGCCGCAGTGTTTCCTAATGATGTTCATAGTCATTCTGGAATCTGTAGTATAGCTAAGTGGAACAGAAATACTGGCAGGTACAACAGGTAATGGACATGCATTGTCCCCATCCTGTTCAGAAAAATAGGGTTTCACTATATTGGCCCTAAGGGGGGGGGGGTTAGTAGTGCATCAACCTCCCCTTCCTTATAACCTCTATCCCTTAGCTTACCCTTTAGCTGAGTAAGTTCCTGATTGAAATCTTCTTCTGCCCCATTTAATCTAGTGGCTCGAAGTCCCTTCACTATGTTTCTAAACACATGAGGAGGGTGCATACTGAGTCTGTGGAGCAAAGAGTTCCTATAACATGACTTTCTATAAATTCCTATGCACAATGAGCCATCTGCTAGTCTGTTTATAAGTATATCGAGGAATTCAGTCTGTGTCTCTGAATATATCAAGGAAAACTTCAAAAAGTTGGTGGTCAGATTTAGGTCATGATGGAACTCAAACAGGTCCTCAACCCCACCTGTCCAAATAAAAAATTAATCATCTACAAATTTACAGTAAAATGGAATATACCATTGAAAGCTAGGGGTGGGGAAAAGACATTCCTCCTCCTAGCATGCCATAACCATGTTGGCGTAGCTGTTGGCACTGGACGTGCCCATCGCTACCCCATCCTTTTGTTGGTAGTAGATTCCATCAAACACAAAAATGTTGTTCTCAAGAACTAATCTCATACTGAGTTGTAGGGCTTGGTCATAACTGCTGTACTTATTAAGATACTTCTCAACATATGTCAGCCCAGTGCAGTTAGGAATCATTGTAAAGAGGGATTGTATGTCCATTGTCACTAGAAAATGCCTCCTACTAAGGGGCTGTGTCTTAATGAAGTCAAACAAGTTCTGAAGGAATTGTTTGGAATCCTTGAGCACTACTTGATTCTTATCCAGAATGGGATGCAAGTGTTTCTCTACAAAAATGGAGAAGGGTTCAGTAACCCAACCCCGACCAGCCACAATTGGCCTCATTGGTGGTTTAAGGCTATCCTTGTGGACTTTAGGCAAACCCTGTATGACATGGATCAGGAGCTCATTGACAAAAAAAAATAATTATACAGTTCATAATTGATTTTCTTATCATTCAAGCTTTCCATTAATATATTGTCTGTTCTCAGTTTAAGAAAATGTATATCACTTTTAGTAACAACATTATAATGTTCACTGTCACCCAACATCTCTTTCATAGATTGAAAGTAGTCATGCCTATCCATAACTACAATGGAGCCACCTTTGTCGGCTGGCCTGATGGCTATGGTGTCATCATCACACAGTGTTTTCAATGCCAATTTCTCCACAGAAGTTGTTATGACTATAGCTACCTCTGTTATTAAAAGCTTCATGCAAATTATTTTCAATAATCTTAACAAAGGATTCCAACAGAGGGTGTGGGGTAGGCAAATATAAGCTAGGTTTCTTAAACATGTTCATATTCACAGAATTCATATTGGTCATGTCACCAAACTGTATCTTTAGTGACACATTTCTTGCGAACATTTTAATGTCCAAAATATTGTCAATCAAAGTCACCATGCTACGTGGGTATAAAAGGGAGCCTCCTACCCAGTACACTCAGCTCAGAGGGAGTGAGGGATCTCTGAGACAAATTCCACACATTTAAGTTGCTGTGTCCCTCCACATCTTTTTCAGTGACTGGTTCATACTCTGCTCTACTGGTAGTTTCCTTTTTGTTCTCCCTCTGCTCTGTGACGGGTCTCTGCTGGGCTGTTGTGTCTTGGCAATGGGTAAAGGGAAGCAAATGGAGTTGCTGCTGGACCTGGAATTTCTGCCATCCAAGCTAATGTTCTGATTATTAGGAATTTTCCTCCAAACATCATTCCCCAGGACCGGGGTTATCGCACCCTGTAACCCATTTGCTCCATTAATTTCATCAAGCTTGGATACACCTGGACAAGTATCAGTAGAATTGTCAGTTACAGTATTATCAAGTTCTCTGTGAAGAACAGCACTGCAAGGGTTCAAAGAACTACTAGATGCAGGTGTAGTGCTGTAACTATTTGGGTGTCTTGCTGGATCTGTATGTGACTCAACATTCCTGTTGTTATTATTTATTTGCTCAGAGGTTATACATGAGTCGTTCCGTTGGCCATTGTTATTTCTGGGCCAAGTGAAAACATTGCCCAATTTAAAGTCTCTAGTGTCCCTATCCATTTTCAAATGCTTCTGTTGTAACAACTTCCTTTCATATAAAAGTGCAGTATCCACAGGTTTATCTATGGTCCAGCGATTTCACTTTGATTTTATTAGTGTCCATTTTGTTGTAGAACTTTTATTTTTCTTAAATACAAAAACTGTCCAAACATAACTAAATATGAATGAAGGATGAAAAAGAATCTTCTGTGAGCAATATGAAAAGGAAATATTAATACCTCACCTTAGAAACATCTAATTAGAGAAAATGAGAAAATTTATTATCTTCATTCCTTCCGGGGAAAGAGGGAGATGATGAAGAGGAGTCCAGGCTGACTATAAAAGACAGGGAGGAAGAACAGAAATGATCAGCTCCAGGTCATCCAAAGTAGCCTGATGAACACCCCCCCCCCCACACACACACACACATACATACTCTTGGGTAGATTAATCAATTAAATGGACCTAGAGAGCATGTGATATTTGAAAGAGGAAGACTAGTTGGCCAGAAAGGAATACTGCCTGGATTCCATCCAAGACACTCGAAGCACAGCATCAATAATGGAGTGATTTGCCTGCTCCTGTTTTCATAGCAATCTAACAGAAAGCAGCACCTGAATGAGATCTAGAGCTGATGCTGAAATGATGTCCTGGACCTGGAGCCTTAAAGCTGCACTTCACAGCTCCAGCTTCAGCATTAAGGTTTATTACTAATGACATTATTACTCCTATAACATCTCCTAGTACCCACAGAAAGAAAACGGACAGATGGTGGGGCAGACATTGAGTTCATAAGTTGTGGGTAGCAAAATGAGTTCATGAAAGGCCTTGCTTAGTCACCCATGGAAAAAATTCAAAGCAATTGATAAAACCACAAACTGACATACAAATAATTTCACACGATGCCCAAATGTCAAACCTGATGCTTACTAAGCTCTTCCTTATATTAAATGTGCTTTGCATTAAAGGTTGCTGTACACAGTTTTCTCAACTTTCCTTTCCATGTTTATACCTAAGATACATTTTTGAACTTCCATTTCTGGATATATGTCTGAAAAAGTGGATAGAAAGGTAACTAAATTTTTCCAAAGAAGCCACTGCTTTGTATAAGGTATATGAATGTATTTCTTGTTTATACATTTGGCATTCTTTTATTTTGTTTTTTGTTACTTTTCTTTTTTTATTGAAGTGGGTGGTGTATAACTAACTGGAGGTTTCAGAATTATTGACTCTGCCATTATGTTGACAAAAACTGTAGTGCAACATTTCAGTGTAGTGAAAATGCATTGATTATGAACCCAAAAATCTAAACAGCTATAATCCTATGGTGAACTGCTGCTATTGATACAGATACTGTAGTCTGACAAGGTCATCTGTGTGTTATAACTGGCAGCCCATTTACCTCATTTGACATGAAATGTCCTTTGTTCACCATTTCTTCTCCCATGTCCTTCACATCCTTATACTTTATCATCTGTTTATCGATTTCTCTCTTGTACTCCTCATGGCGTTTAATTAGAAGCTCAGCAGTGACAACATCATTCGCCAGCTCCTCTGACATGACTAGTGCATGCATCTCATTGGCCCACACCCTGTATACCAATAGAAAAGTATGATAATTGGTGAATAATTGTCTCAGAATGGTGGAAAATACACTTAACAGTTACATTTTTTTAAACTAAAACTTGTGCTACTAAAGGTTTGCCTTCTCTTTTTGTATTTGTGTATATCCACACATTAATGTGAGGTCACAAAGGCTTTTCATTCCTTTGCCTACTTATCTGATATGCCACCACATGGATTTCACATTTGCAGGTTTGTATTTTCAACAATGTATCCTGACACACTTCACAGGTATGTTCAAGTCGAGAAAGACATACAGAGCCTACAGATAACTACTTCAATACATTATATTTCTGGCAACATGTTCCTAAAATACATTAATAAATGTAATTTCAGAGAGTTCTCAGCCTTTTATTTCACAGGATTGTTGCTATTGACTTCAAGTTGAAGAACTGTCAAAGAAAGAGCAGGAATTAGGCAAAGGTCCTCTAAAAGTAAAACAGCAATATTTTTCAAAAGACCAAAGAAGACTAACCACGGCTTAAACTAAAACAGCTTTAATGAAACAAAAAAAGGAGAGTAAGTGCTTTCACAACTTCCTAGTCGCTTCTACAGACTTAAATACAAAAAGAACAACATCAAAGCACTTAAATAGACTGCCCAATCTTAAACAAGCATCATTTACACATATGCATAAAGGGATAGTGATGAAACATACTTTTTATGCAGATTGTTCAACAAGGAATGTAGTATATTACAGTTACTGTATGGAATGTTCAGCATTCTATATAGGTAAAACGAATAGGTCGTTAAGGGAGCGTATCATGGATCATCTTAGAGATATTAGGAACAATAAAGAGAGTAATGCACTAGCAAGGCACACTAAGGAATTTGGTATGCATCATGCCTTTAGATTTTTAGTACTTGAAATAGTTAAAGACAGCTCTAGGAAGTGGGACACAAAGAATAGAACAGTATTAGCTGAGCTCAGATGGATAATACATTTTAATGCAGACAAGAAACCAGGCATTAATGATACTGTATCTATTAAACCGGTACTACGTGCATGTACATTCCCCCATTGAGTAAAATGTTTTTTTTAAAAAGTTTGATAACTCAATGTATTTTTTATATGATGTTACTTCTTTATTGACATGTTGACTATATGAGCTGTAATATTTTCCTTAGTTTTTGGAGATATGCTTTTAAGCTGACTAATTAGTTAATTGTTTAAAATTGGGCAGTCTTTTTAAGTGCTTTGATGCTATTCTTTTTATATTTGAGTCTGAAGAAGTGACTGGGAAGTCACTTACTCTCGTTTTTTTGTTTTATTAATGCAGTTTTAGTTTAAGCCGTGGTTGGTCCTCTTTAGTCTTTTGAAAAATAAAGCTTCCTAAACTAATTCAGATGACGAGAACTTCAGCTGACCCTCCATTAATGCTGTCCTTCTGAGTACTTTTGAGGCCTGTAAAGGCAGACATGTTACAAGCCAGATCAGTATTTTAAAACAACAGCCCATTAAATAATAATTAATGCCCCCTTGTCCACTCCATGGCATGTTTATTAGTCACTGCAGTTAATAATTTGCCCAATTTTAAGATGTGTGAAAGAAAGAAAAATAATTTCAACGCCCCTCCCCCAGCTTCAGTGTGAAGACTTCATCAATTTTTCTTCCTCACCAATCCCAGGCTGTGTTGGGTACACCCTGAAATAAATTTGCTGATGAATCTTGCCATCCTTTAAAGGAGGAAAATTTACAAAAATCAATGCTTTTTTAAAATGAATTTTATACAAAAGTCCCAGGATTCAGGAAAGAGGAAGCCACACCTTCATCATACCACTCATCTTCAGATTCTACGGAGGTTATTCCATTACAGGTCATGAGGAAAACGTGACTCCATAAAGGAGTTAGCCATTTTTTAAGATGCCCCCTTATGAACAGCAGCATACAACTTACAATCACATTAAATGTATCAGGCTGACAGAAATGAGCAAACACCAGCATTCATTTCTGCCAAAAGTGATGAAACCTTGAAAGAATTTTACCTCTTTCCCTGAAGTGCAGTAACCTCAAAATTTGTAAGATACACAAGAGGAAGGGGATGCAAGCATGAAACTCCACAGAGATAGGGTGACAAAGAGAGAAAGAACAGAAAAACAGGCCAGTAAACATACTAAGCTGCAAAAACATCTTCAATCTTCTCCTTCTTTTGGCTTTTCTCAGTTAGGGGTCGCCACAGCGGAACTCCGGTCCGTTAATGATTGGCAGTAGATTTTTTACGGGTGCCGAGGTGCCAGCTTGATGCCCAACCTTCAGTGAAGGCATGCCCTTTCTACGCATGTCTTTCGAACGGCACTTGACCATGGGAGGACATGCAGATTCCACACAGAAGGAGCTCCAGCCGTGAATCGAACAGGAGAACCTCTTGCTGTGAGGCAACAATGCTACCACTGTCCACCCAAAACATCTTCAGTATTAAACCTAATTAATAAGAAGCAGGACTTTAAAACACAAAACTTACAGACACCACATCTAACCTGAAAACCTCTTCTAAGATTGTAACCCTATTGTACTTCCTGTAGTTTTCCTCTCTAACTAGGTCGGTCAATGAATCCATTTATACACAAATGTTGGTAAACCTTTCCAGACGTCTTTCTCCTCATTAGTCCTTAACTCTTCAATGACCTATGTAATTGGATTAGTTCTTATTTCTGAGAGTGGAATGGATAAAGAATTTTACATTTGAGAACTATTAATGAATAATGCAGTGGACTAAAATAACTAGAATGGATAGTTTACAATTACAACCATCAGTATGCGGTCATTGCACAAACTGTTTTTAGTTGAATGATTTAAGCTTTGATAATAAGAGGTGACTGACCACTGGTAAAAGTTGATGCTGGCACCATGCATGAAGATTGCTACAACTGTAAAGCGTAAAATGGAATTTTAATAAAAACTGTATTTAAAAAAGGACTGGGATGTAAGCCTTCATGACAGAAGTTCATTTAAGCTTCCATTTGTTCTGTAAAAGTATCCAATGAACTTTCAATCTTTGTTCAGTCCACACACAAATAGGATATATAACTCAAGCCACTCAGAACACTGACCTTGTTTGTGTCCCTTATTGGCAAGTTTGTGTCCACTATACTAAGATTTTCTTGTGAAACTCTTCATCTCTGCTAATTCATAATCAACTCCTTGATATCAGAAACAATGTATTTTTTTATATGGAAATCTCTTCTGGGCTGCCAAAACCATATGAAAATTCACCCTCATGGTTCTAATACAGTGCAGCTTGTGTTTCCTTTGCTTTGCTTGAATTTTCTTTTGTCTGTAATTAATGTTGTTACCAGCCAGCAGTACATGATGTCTCTAGTAGAATGGTGGTATATGCCATGCTGTTTAATGATGGTACACCTTGTTGGCTATAATAACTGATAACCACTTTAAAAAGTATTAGAGTCCTAAGCTATTTTTTCCTGGATACTAAATGGTATCTTATACAGGGGTTATACAAATCCACCTACTCAGTTTTTCCAAGGTCTTGCTCCATTCTTGCTTTTATAAAGTATATCAATAATGCATAATATGATTCTTCATTTGTTTCCTAGGCTGTTTATGGTAACTGTTTTAAGTGATTAATTTCCAGCCATTTTTTTTCCTGATTTGAGTTACTGAAGTTTGTCATTTTGATAATCCAACACCACAGGATCCCTCTTCTTGCATTTAACCTGATCTAGATACATCTCCTCAGATGCTAATTTCATTTATTTTCCTGCAGCATCTTTTTTCAGAAATATATATACCACCATAAGATACCACCTGCAGTAATTCAAATATAATATTTAGCTGCCTGTTAAGAAACAGAGCTGTTTAGTTTTAGGTATCTTCTATTTACATAATGTTTTATATAAAAATATCTTCAAATAATCATATAAATATAAATGTAAAACAGTCTGGCATATTCTCTTAGATACATCTCCTTAATTCAAACTAAGTTGATCTACTAAATGTTGATCTAATAGTCATTAAAACTGGTTTCATATTGTAATTAGGTCTTACAGTAATTGTATTAAGATTGACAATAGCAAGCATTATTCTTTGCCAGTGAAATAACTGATACCAAAGTATTATGAGTGATTGTTGTAAAGTTATCAGTTTGAGCACATTGCCATTGCTATACACACACACACACACACACACACACACACACACACACACACACGCACACACACACACACATTTTGGCTCATAGGTAACTATTAGGCTAATCACCATAAAGGGTCTTTCTAAGCATAGCCATGCTTCCCAAATGTATTTGATAGGTATTGATAGCATTCATTTTATAGAGGGTAAAGCTTGGGTATGAATGGTTGTACATTAACACGCTTCCTCTTTCTAATAGGAACACAGGTGGCAGACCAGGTGTAAATTTACAATTTACCATCCACTGATTCAAGTGGCACTTGAATGAGTGCAATGAGGCACTATGCTTCACATGGGTGGGAGGCCTGTTCCAGAGTAGTGGTAGTCTCAGAGAAACATACATGTCCCTCCAACATGTCTTATTTATTTTGCAGATGAGGCGTAAGTCCCCAGATCAACTGTTTCCAATGTTATTTGTTTTATGGAAATGCAGCAGGTCCATAAGGGTTGGATCACAGTATGTTTTGAATGCCAGGCATAGATCACCTCTCAGAAATCTACAGGAGACCATGTACAAGGTAAGGCTTTTAGGTAGTCCACAGAGGACATGATTATACCATGTATGCTTTTTATGAGGAGCCTTTGTGGATGCTCCAGTTGTTGACTATGTCTGGTCAGGTATATATCGAAGAGGGAATTGTAGTCAATGGTCTAATTGGTCTAATGAGGGCTGGGTCCAACAGAGTAATGATGTCTTGGGACCTAGATTCCATACCTTTGCTAATAACTTGTACAATGTAAAATGATTTCCTTACTAAAGCAGACATATGGTGGCAAAGACCAAGTCACTGTCTATATGTGTTCCCAAACCCCTGACCACAGGATCAACTCTTAGGTGTGTATTATCAATGCAGTCATTTCCATGGGTGGTTTTCTTTCTGAAAGATACCATTATACATTTTTAGATCATGACCCTGTTATTAGTCTGTGTCAGGCCTTCTTGGAGGATATTTGTGTCTTTGAAGGATTCTATGATTGTACATGGTCTGCAATCATCTGTGAATTCATCAGCCAAAGGACTTTTATACTGGCCTTGATTTCAGAGATGTAGATGCCAAAAAAGAATGGCCTCAGTATTAAGCCATGGTGGACTTCACTAGCTACTGGCTTTTTGTGGCTGTAGATTCAGCTATCCTGACTTCTCATGTCTTATCTATGAACCAGCTGGCTATCCAGTGGGTGATGAATGCCTAATTTTGTGAACTTATCTACAATACCAGAGTGGGGTACTATCTGTGTCAAATGATTTGGCCACATTAAGGAAGGCAGCATGCACCATTTTGCCCCAGTCCATTGCTTTAGTGACCTTCTTGAAGAAGTCCACAGGTTGAATAGGTATGACCTGCTCTTGTTTAAACCAAAGTGGGATGGTTCCAATGTCTGTAGATTTCCTTTACCATTATTTATGTCCATGATTATTCTTTCCATGGCCTTACATATGAGACTAGTCAGGCTTAAATGTTGTTTGAATCCGGGGTCAGGGGATGGCCCACCCTTATGCAGAGGGATAATAGCTGGACTCCTCCATTTGCCTTACATGAAGTCTGTTTGGAGGCTATGATTTAATAGTACTTTTAATAGGCCCTATGAGTAATGGTTTATGCTATTAAGGAGGCACCCTGGGTTATTATCAAATCCCATCGATGTATTGTTTTTTTGCTTTGGAGATTGCATTGAGGATATATTCCCTAGGGATAGTTATGGAGCTAAGGTTGGGGATATTTCCTGAGAGGTGTCTTGGGGAGAAAGAGGAGTAAAATTGAAGCTGAAGTTATCAGGCAGTTGATTTGCTATATCCTGCAGCTCAGTACAGGTGGCTCCATTTACAATTAGTTTAGCACATTGTTGTTATTTTGTTTGAGGTTTCGAAAAGAGCTGAAGAATCCATGTAGTTGTCCTTAGTCTGAGAGGCTACTTGACTTAATTAGCCTCCGGAATTGTTTATTTAGTTTGATGATGATGTACTTATCTTCCTGGGCATTACCCTTCCTATTTTTGGCCATACTTTTCTTCCTTTTGTTATACAACCTGTTGATGCTGGGATTTTATCAGGGTGGCTTATTTTTCAAGTTTCTTCTGTATTATTTTGGGTAGGTACAGTTGCCTCTATACAGCTTTATACATGATTGTAAAGGGTTTTTGTGAATGCCGCCACACAGGAACAGGTGCTCCCTGGGTTTGGGGCTGTTGCTTAAAAGTAGGAAGTTTGCCTTGGAATAATTCATAAAAGTTCCAAGGTTACCAGGTGTCCCAGGTTTTATTTTTATTTCAAACGAGACAGCCTTATGGTCCAACTTGACCAGTGAGAAAATTACACTTTGGGGTGGGGGTGCAATGTTCACCCATATTGGTGAAGAATAGGCCAAGGATGTTGGTGCACATAGTAAATTGTCCAGGGAATTGATGTTGACAAAGTTCAGGAATCTTTGTGTCTGCATGTTTGAGTTTATGTATGATTCTCAGTTTATAGTGAGGCAGTTGAAGTCACTAAGGAGTGTGATGGTGGGTTGAATGGATAGTGACATGAGTTCATTTAAGAAAGCTGTATGGGTTCCTGGAACACAAAGGGGGATGTATAGCTTGCAAACACATGTATGGAGCTTTTCTTATGGTGATCTGTACCTGGAGGACTCAAATGCTTCATACTGCTTGACCAGCATTGGGATGTGTATGTTTTTTATGTAAACTGAGACACTTCCACCTTTTGTCCCTTTCTGTACAGTTGCTGGTCTAAAGGTGTGGAAGGAATTGTAGCCCTACACTGATTGCATGCTCTGCATTGCTTTACCCATGTCACAGTAACTATACAGACATCTACATTCTCCAGGGTGAAAAGAGCTTGAAAGAAATGAATTTTTTTGCTTAGACTCCTAAAATTGAGCTGTATCACCACTAGATTATTCTGTTATTCTGGGTTGGCTTAACTATGTCAGATGGTTTATATATATATATATATATATATATATATATATATATATATATATATATATATATATATATATATATATACACACACACACACACAACACACACACACATATATATATATATATATATATATATATATATATATATATATATATATATATATATATATATGAGAAGAAAAAACAAAAACTCTGAAAACAAACCATAAGTATAAAGACTGCTCCAAACAAAACCAAAACAAAATATCAAGGTAAAACAATACCCAAACCTCAGTCATTATTGATGGTATTAGTCTTCTTATTGCATTTAATTGAAGTGAGCACTTTCATCTTATCCTTAAAGATTTCTTTACACACTTAACTAATTAATTGTCAGGTGATATTCACCCCAACCACAGACTTCATACCCCCTCATCTATCCCCACCTATTCCCACCTACCCCTCATCCTTCTCCCTCGCCCCTTCCTCCTCTTCCCTAACTCCCACTGATCCTCCCTCCTCCCCCACCCTCTCCTCATCTTCCTCATCCCCATCTTCCACTAATCCTTCTCCATCCACTAGAAACTTAACCCTCCTATCCCTTAACATTCAAAGCATCTCAAACAAAGTCACTGAACTACATTCTTGGATCTTTCTTCATTTTCCTGACATCCTGACTCTCTCCAGAACTTGGCTGAAACCACATATCTCTGAACGTTTTCCCCCAGGATATAACATCTTTTGCTCTGATAGATGTACTAAAAAGGGGGAGGGTAGCTATTATATACTTGGACCTACTCTCCCACTCCCACTACCAATTCCACTTCACAATTTTCACCCTGCCAAAATCCTAATAGTAAATTGCAAACAAAACAACTATAAAAATCTAGCCATCACTTCCATTTATATCACTCCAGGTAACATCCCTCCTCTTGAGCTCTTTCTCTCCTGGATCTCACAAGCCATTACTGATGGAACTATAATACTGGGTGACATCAACATCGATTGGAAAACACTAACCACTGACTCAACTAACTCTAGCATTAACTTTTATGGCTTCTCTCAACTAATCACTACTCCCACCAGTCTAAACAAACACAATAATTCTGGTTCCACACTTGACTGGATACTCTCATCCAACCACAGCCTTTACCACAATCCCAAAACTTTACCAGATACCTTAAGTGACCATCTTTCCACTTATATTCAAAGACATCCCCTCCAATTGTGCAAATCTCATACATACAAAGAATGTCGCAAACTTTCTAACTTCAACCAAAACATCTTTAACCAATCACTTTCTTCTATTAACTGGTCCTTCCTACACCACCTTCCCCTGGAAAAAGCTACCACTAAATTCAACAGCATCTTCCGTGGCACTCTAAACTCCCTAGTTCCCATAAGAAAACACAAATAAAAGCTAACTTTGCACCATTGCTTACACAATCCACTCACTCTCTCATGCACAAGAAAGGTAACAAGTGGAACAACTTGCTAAAAACCATATCCCTTACTGACCTACAAAAATACAAGGAACGCCACAATTATAACAAAAAAGTCATATATGCAAGAAAAACTTATTCCTAAAGCCACTATCTAACCCCCACTCCAATCCCCAAAAATTCTGGAATACAATCAACAAAATACTTCATCCAGGTAATCCCTCTACTTCTAATCTCTGCCCCAATAACTCTGCCACTGCAACTGCCGCCTTTCTCAACTCCTTTTTCACTGAATCCATCAAAAACCTAACTCAAAAGGACAACTCCAGCTTTAACTCTACCTCACCCTCTCCATCAACCCACCTTACCTCCTTCTCACTAAAACCTGTCCCCATGGCATATATAACCTCCTTCTCACTAAAACCCATCCCCACTGCATATATAAAATCACTGCTCAGCAAACTCAAAACATGCTCTTTATGTGCTGGAAACCTACATACCATTTTCCTAAAACTTGCTGCAGACACCATAGCATAGCCCATCTCCATACTAATCAATAGAGCTATCAAAGAATCCATAGTCCCTGACATCTGAAAGAAATTCTATACCATTCCCTTACATAAAGGAGGGCACTCCACTAACCACTCTAACTTCAGGCCTATAGCCATCCGGTCTCCCTTATCAAAAATACTTGAGAAATGTATACACAAGAACTATTAAATTATCTCTTCCAGGGAAACCTTCTAACCCCTACACAACACAGCTTCCACTCTAACCATAGCACAGCCACTACACAAATATATTTCACTCACTCTATCTCCAAAATCCTAGACAATAACAAACTAATCTCCTTGACCTTTCTAAAGCCTTTAGTATATAACCACTGAAGGTGTCACAAATCTATTCGGATACACCACAAAAAAGTCGAACAGCCAGCTCACAAGTATACAGCTCTCCAAGAACATCCAGGTCCATAAACGTTCCAAAGGTTTTTATTAAACAAAAACACACACAAATAAAATAAAAACGTCGACCTAGGTTTCGTTCACAAAACGAACTTCATCAGAACACATTTGAATGTAGACTGAAACTTTAAATATGAGTGCCAAAGGAACTGATTGGACCTGTTAACCAATGAATTTGAAGCACTTTGCATTAATGTAATTAAATTAATTAAGTTGGATTACATTAACTTGAGCTAAATTAGACAGTGGGTTGCAACACATGCTTCGATATGCAGTCTTCACAAAAACAAAGAACAGAAAAATTGTCCTTAATTCTTCTATGTCATATTATAAAAAATGACAAAACATTTACCCTAAATGTTGCCCTTATACATATTGCATAAATAACTTATTCATCCTGTAATGTATGATAGTTATAATTTAAAAAAAGCAACACACACATTCAATACCAAATACAAATGAATAAAGAGTAATATGAAATCAGATAAAATGAAATAAAATTAAAATTAAATTAAATTACCCTTAATTTGGAAAAATACAAAAATAATAATAATAAATACAACACGTATCGCCGGTACCTAAAACACCATCTGATTAAAATATATATGTGTATAAATAAATATAATCACATGGTAAATGTATAAAACTCATATTATAAAAGTATATATATATATAAGAAAATATGAAAAAGTATATGTGTATATGTTATCTATAAATTCATTCAAAATCTTGCCATACCTGAATCTATTATCAAATACAACCATAAATAATGCAAAACCAAATATGTTATTACAAAAGAAGTTACATGTATAAAACCTATATAATGGTGCAATATTTTAGGTGTAATAATTTATAAATTCATGTTATGTAGATCAGCTGTTTATATATAAGAAATATTTATATATATAAATATAGAAAATATATATAAAATATATATGTATATATAACCAGGTATAATAAGATGTAAATATACAAATATTAATAATTAATAATATAATATAATATATATCCAAATGTACAATGTTAAAATATGAAATAATTAAAAAAAGTATAAAATGATTGTATTTGTGCTAATGATCATGAAGGGGATGAATATAAAATAATATAATATATATAATAGATACAAAATATATATATTGTCAACACATAATGTATAATGTAATGTTCAAAAACTTTACCAATGTGGTAAATAAATAGTTAAAAGTAACCAATTTGATTGATTATAAGTTCCATTATTATCCATTATGTTATGTAAAACACTCATTGATATTATTAGTCTCTTCAGACGTTTTGAATTTTCAAAATTCTTAAAACTATATACACCTGCAGTGTAAACAAGGGTTATATGTTCTATGTAGTATACAATGTGGTATTCTTTAACTTATATATATATATTAAAACAAGTGATGATCCATAAATGCCCAACCACTAAAACCCCTTAATACTTTTCATCCATAAAATAGGTTTAATACTGATAAATTCATTTAATCCAGGGTTGTGGTTGGCATTAAGTAAAATCTGTAACTTTAATTCTAACACATCTAAATTATACTTAGTAACCTTCCCTTGTGAATCGAACTGTTGATGAATAATCCCAAAAAACATAAAGGAATGATTTGGAAATTGGTCGATGTGTCTAGCAAGGGCATTTGTTAATTTATTATTCTTAATGTTCATTAAGTGTTCTTTAACCCTTGCCCTAAGTTGTCTACTAGTTTTACCAACATAAAATCCCTCACACTGTTGACACTTAGCTATGTAAACAACGTTTTTTGTGTAGCAATTGATATATTGTTTAATCCTCATATTATATCCATTAATAGTTATATTGCTATCTGTATTAATCATATATTTACAAGTTGAACATCTACCACACTTGTGGTTACCCACCGGTTTAAAGGACTCGCTACCTGTGTTGCTGTTCATACCTTCAAACATGTCCTTGAAGGACGAGTCCTTTCTAAAGCCTTTGACACTCTCCCACAACAAACTTCTGTCAAAACTGTCAGACCTCAATCTCTCCAGCTCTACTACTTCCTGGTTCTCTATCTTTCTAACAGACTTCAGTCAGTCAGGTGACATACTGCTTGCTCCCCTTTCCTCCCAGTCCAAACCGGAGTCTCTCAAGGCTCCATTCTTGGACCTCTACTTTTCAACATCTTCACTAACAATCTCTACACATCAGTCCCCAACTTCACTATAATACAATATGCAGATGACTCCACTATAATCTCCTCCTCTGACAACCTTTTCCAGCTCCTCACCCTAACCCAAGAATCACTCCACTCTGCTGAAGGATAGCTAACTAGCAACCAACTTCTTCTGAATCCAAATAAAACCAAGCACCTCCTCTTCCTACCTAAATTTCTCTTTCATCACAAATCTACCTTCACTATAACTTCTCTCAATGACACAATCATCAAGGCCGAACCCCATACAAAACTACTAGGAGTAATAATTGATGATCAACTAAAACTGGATCTACAAGTGCAACAATCCATCAAAAAAAAAAACAACTCACCAATAACTAGGCTTGCTTTATAGGAACAAAAATTCTTTCTCACAAAAATCCAAATTCTGTCTAGTTCAGACCTACCTACTACCTAGCCTATTATATGCTTCCTCAATTCTCACTAACCCACAAACTACCCTTATGTCCAAACTTGAAATTACATACAACAAGACTGCTAGATTCGCTGCAAATCTACCCTGTTGCTCACACCACTGCTTATCTTTAAAAAACTTCAATGACCTGAATTCCAACACCTCTTCCCTCAACTGCAACTAACTCACACCATTCTAAACAAACCTACCTCTTGCTCAGCTCTTTCAACCATTATCTCTCTCTACTCTACTAATCGTAGTCTTCTTAGCTCTGACCAACACCGCCTGGAAACCTACAAGCCCAAAAAAAACTACTGGCAAACTTCTATGTAGTGACTCTGTTGCCAACTCTTGGAACAAACTCCCTCAGTCCCTAAGAACTATTCCTACTTCAAACAGCATCAAAAAACTCTTAAAAGACCAGCTGCTTAACTCTAGGACTTGCCCTTGCCATGACCCTACATAAATTTTCTTGCCCTCCCACCAGCCGCAAACCCACTCCTACTTTAAAAGTGTAACCTAGCTTAACTTCTACCGCTAACTAGTGTTCACTTTCTTTTTTTTGCTGAATTGTACTGTATTTTTTTATACTGTATATTCATATCTGCAAATTTTCTAAATCACTTGTGTATATGAGTGTTTGTATAACTATGTCAACATTTTAAGCTATGTTCACAACACATTGTATAGTTATGTTAACTATTTCAGTTTCATGTATATCATTTTAATTATGGAATTTTTCTCCCTGGGTCTCCACTGAAAATGGGCTTTTGCTCAGTTGGACTAACCCGGTCTACAAATGTCAAAATAAAATAAATAAATAAATTAAATTACATAAAAAAATGAATTTGTTAATTAAAAACACAAACTGTGATCTAGCATTAGGAAGTGTGTTAGTAATAGTGCAACAATCTAAAGGAAAGGTACGGGTCATGATATCCAATAAAGAATAGTGAATTTCTGGCCATTTGGAGAGATCATTCTAATCCAGAGAACCAATTATAAAGTCAATTTTTCTTTGTGGGGGGACTGTTTTTAGCTCTTTGGCCAAAATAATAAAAGGGTCAGATGTCTTCAGTTTTACTTACAGTACAAGCTGACCTTCCAGACGTAAGTAGTGATCAAGCTATGTGGAAATGAAACCAGAAAATCAAAAAAAAACCTTCTTCACAATATATACAGTCTTAACCCATCACTCAGAAGAAACCCAGAAGGGAGGACACTCACTTTAGGATCAGTGCATATCCTGTTGATAGAAGTAAAAGCCTCAAGTCATCTGAGGTCTGGAAAAATCTTTCAAACAGATCTGCTTGGCCATCATTAATGAAAATTGTTGTAATATCCAACTATGCAGTTTACTCTGGAGGACTGGTTATTATTTTAGAGGATTAGATATACATCATGGTCACCTGGAAGCAGACATCTGGACCAGGTATCAAAGAACTTCCTTCAGAGGACTGGGATACAGCAGTACCCAATATTTGGATCCCACTGTCTATGTTTGGAGGGGATAGAACAAGAGCAGACACTATAATAAACAAACAAGGGGCTGGGGGAGCACAAGGTACGTCCCCTGCAAATACTCGCAGATCTCTGTTGAACTGATGGGGTCTTTAAGGTCTCATATCTGCTGGTCTCTGATTTTTTAATAGTGGTCTTTGAAATAGCTGCATTTTCCTAATTGTAGGGCAGAGGTGGAAGGCTTGACTGCACCAATGTCTCAAGATCTTTCTGACCTAGATATGTTCTTTGAGCCCAGACTCTAATCAGCCTTTTTTCTGAAAGTGTTTCAAACAGTGGACTGCATAAAAGACAGATAACCAAATATTTTTTTTCTGAAAGTCACATAGTGTTTACAGATAGAAACTCAATGTTCCTCTCCTAGGGAAAAAGACACTGTATATGAAATTCCACTGGTGGAATTTGTCTTCTGCATGCACATTAATTAATATGGTTTTCACTCCAAAATTAATACTAAAAGATCAGTTCAGTCATCACAAAAGACAGTAACAACAATAATAACAACTACAACAGAGCAAATTAAATCTTCCCAAAGTAGGTGCCTGTTATGCTTTGAATGTCACATGGAAGGGACCTGACAGACAGCAGATTGATAATTAAATGCTTCTTTGTGGCAAAAAAAGAACTGAACAAATCTCAAAACGTATGCCAACCTGTCACTGGACAGAGAGGAGGTACAATGATGGGGGATGTTTGCAAAAGCTCAGTAAGTCAGAGAGGATGTGCACCAGCAAACCCTATGAAGTCAAAGAAAGTATGTGCAACTCCACATGTAGAGTACAGAGGCCATGAATGCATTTAAGACGCTTGATTGAGGCGTGATATCTTATCACTTATCACTGAAGCACTGTGCTACTCATATTTGATTTAAACCTACATCCTATTTCTCCCTCAGTCTATTTCTTTCCTCTGCATTATCCCATATGCTTTCTTCTTTACCTAAGTACATACACAGGGGCTACATTAAACATTGAGCTATGTTAGAAAGGAACAGAAACAATTGACACTGAATAGATAAGCACTGCTGAGTATGAAAACTGGAAATATTCAGTGTGAGTAAGCTCGTATATTTAGTTCTTGAAGTAGGTATTCATAAGTTTAGGGGGACATAGTTCCCTGAAAAAAAAACATTTTCTTAGTAAGGAGGTTAAAGGGCAGAAAGGCATTGTTTATGTAGTTTTAGCTTGTGCTTGCACTGTTTTTGCATACTGTAGTAGAGTTTCAAGTCTTGAGGTGGGTGTTTTTTTTTAATTGTGTAATGTGTTTTGATGTGCTTCAGATGTTTGTTTGGTTCAACCTTTTGTAGAGTCATTTATATTTAGTTTCATTGTTTTTTTTTTTCAGTTTAATGTTTCACTCTATGTTGGTATGATATTTTACTATGAATGCTTTACACTTGAAATACGCTTCACGTTTATTTCTCCAAAGTATAAATTTTTGAAATTATTTATTTATTCAACATTTGCTGACTGAGAAAGTCCGACTAGGACAGAGACCATTTTCAGCAGAGGCCGGAGGAGAAATGCTCCAGACACATGTCTTTGGCATGTGGGAGGAAACCGGAACACCCAGAGGAAACCCATGTGAATGCAGGGAGAACATGCAGACTCCGCACAGAAAGCACCCCAGCTGAGAATCAAACCAGAGAATCTCTTGCTGTGAGGCAACAATGTTAACTGCTGCACCACTGTGCCGTCCATCTGCACCACTGCACCACCAATGTATGTAATGTAAAATGCCCATGTATAAAATGTAAAAGATATATCTGCTTTATACAAACTCTACTTTGTCACACCATCTGCTCCACTCCAGATAGGTAGTGCTGTCTCATCAAATTCACTGCATGATGCTTAGTAATATTTTATAGCCTCACACTGCACCCCAAGCTACCTGGGTATTACAGTGATTTATCACTCTAAATACAAGTAAATACAAATATATTTGGCTCACTGTGTTCCCATTTGTCTTTGCTGAACCCAAAAATAAGCCACTGCTCACGACAGCATAACAGTTCACAATCCTGGATTATTATCTTGACCTTATATCACATCTTGTTTCCCTTTACTTAGAATGGCAGAACTCAGGGATTAGTGTTAATTTTGCATCTATCTCTTCTTATCAGGATGTGTGAAATTATCTTTCAGTGCCATTTTCAGAAGTCAGTTATTTGGCATGTTTTAAAAACACTACAAGAAGCAGATTCCTCAGCTGCAAAATAGTATTTATTTTTATCTTTTTGAAAACTCCAGGGATCATGTAGCTCCTCAAATTTGTCTGTTTCTGTCATTGCTATTGGTTTCTTAACTGTCAAAGTACAAATCTTAAAAACCTGTTAAATTCTCAAATGTCTAATAGGTCTATGGCCCCGGAGGTGGAAATCAAAGTGCAATATATGACAGCACATATTAAAATAGACCTGAATTCAAATAGGTTCAATAAATCTGTGAGAACAAAGAGCTGCAATTACCTTATTGTGTGTATGTTTGCTTGGCCAAAAACCTTAAATTTAGATAGGTGAAATTGCATAAAAGCTAGGGTGACAAATTCCCAAAGAAAGTGTTGTGACATTTCATTCACAGCCAACATGGAGTGAATAGGTCTGCAGTGACACAGATCAGAAACAGCTGTCATGTTTTTTATATATTGCAATGTTAAGGTAATTTTGTAAAGATGAAAATGCAGAAACACAAAAATAAGTCAGAAAATGCATGCAATTCATAACACATTGAAAAGTAGAAGATTATCAAGTATAAATCTGATTATAATTAAGGTTACTATCTGGATCTGTGGCATTTATTTGTATTTGTGCTCTAACTTTATCTTCTTACTGTAGATGAGGCAGGAAAAATACGAATAAAATTACAGCTATCAGCATGTGGATTTTGCATGAAGGAAAACGTGACTTCTCAAGTGAGTGTGATTATTATATTTATAGCTATCTAACATATGTAACATCATATCTACGATTTTCCATATATGCTTATGAAAGAAGGAAATACACATCCTCTAATGTCATAGTGATAGTGTATAGCCTGCCTCAGTAACAGTCACACAAAAGCAGTCAGTAGAGGTACCTGTCTTACAGCTGTTTAACCCTATAATATGGTGTGCTCCTGTCAACCTAAGTGGAAAGAAGCACTAAGTGAACATGTATCTTTTTCACAGAAAGGAGGCTGGTACCCACTGCATATGTATTTCTATGTAGCTCTCTCATAGGCAAGCTTTTCGAATGTCTGAGTCAAGTTAGTTAGCCAGATCCAGTGGTAATCACTTCCTTTATCAGACTGTAAGCTACACAACTGAGACAAAACTGGAAGGAAATACATTTGTGGCAAAACAAAACTGATAATAATTTGAATACGATTTTAAAATGTTGCATATAATGTTATCATTAATGTAGATTAGCTATACTGACCACCAGACACAAACCCCACTAACCATGTTTTTATAGGACCTTACTATACATTTAGATACAGTAACAAAATACTCCTGCAATTAAAATGAAGTGAGCAAAATGTAGCAAATGTTAAATTCTGAGTGGGCATAACTGCAAAAATCTACTGAGTAGGTATGAATGTTATGCTTATGACATGACATACAGAGAAGTAAGGTCCAGCAGAGCCGGCTCAAACACGAATTGTCTATTCAAATCAATACAGCCTGCATGTACAGTCTCACTTGTCAGGATAATTAAAGGAAGCGTGTTCACTGCTTAGCCAAATTAAATCCACACCAAAGCAGAATACGCTCAGAGTAAGGGAAATGAACTCCGACTCTAAACCTGGAAACATTTCCATCTATTTCTTACAATACCATAGATGAATAGACAGTTCTACTAAGAATGGACATCCACTATACTTACATGAGCTCTCGGCATTCATTGAAGTAGACTTGAATCTTCTCTGCCTGTACCAACTTTTCTTTTCTTTCCAAGGAACCTCTGAACAACTTTTCCCAAGACTCTCTCACTTCCTCTAGCCTCTCCCGCAAGTTTTCTTTGACCTGTGGATACAGGCGGCTGAGGCGTTCAGCCTCTTCTTCAGTACGATCCACCTCTTTCTTGATTGCTGCAAGATCTCTCTGACAAAAAAAAAAACAAAAAACACCAAGGCAATTAGTGGTCACAAAAAAAAAACAAACAAAAAAACAAAACGATTAATGTGGGAATGCCCATGTGTCTGTAATGGCATGCTAGGTATCCATATACAGAGGTAGATTATTCAGGTTAACAGGTAACATTTTGTTTAAAGTAACTGCTGTAGTTTAGATATTCACCAGCTATGTTCTCTAGTCGCAGGTCAGTTTAGTTTTTAATGCAATCCGTGGCAGCCATTAAAACTCATTTTACTCTGTTATTTGATCATCTTTATATAATTTTAAATATGTCTACTCCTGTTTACGGAGGATTTGGATCATATGTTTTCTTAATAGTGCAATTTTCAGTTTTTTTCTGCAGGTATGTTTATATATCCAGTATATGGGTATTCACTTGATCATTTATTACAATGTTACAGTCACAATTTTCTTTTATAATTTTATTTTTAGTTTTCTGTTGTTATTAAAGAATATCTTATTACTACTTTCAGTCTTTGAACTCAAGCTAAATTCATAATTATATAGCTAGATCTGAATGACTGAATAAGAACAGCAAATACTTTCTGCATTTGCTTTTATGACTAGGGCAATTTTTTTAAAGATAGGCAGTGTCTGCTTTTTTATATCTTATTACTTTTGTGATTAATCATAAAGGTTTCTCTATTAAATTTAGCTATGGGAAGACATATTTACAAGTGATCAATTTCTTCACAATAAATGGCCAATTGTCATTAAATGACACATTATTTAATCATAATAGATCCATTCATAAGGCTTGGATAGGAAAAAAAACTACTGATAAAATGGAACAAGGAGTTAAATATTTTTTTTATATAAAATGACATATCTAAAACAGCCTTACATGTTTAAATCCTATTTACCAGACATTCATACCTCTTAACTCTCCGGGTTTATGGCTCATATTTTTGGTCTGTTCCCCATAAAAGTTGTAGTTTTCTGGCTAATGACTGGGATGATGCGAGGATTGAAGTCATTAAATAATGACATACATTTGAATTTCAGACTTCAAATCCTTCAGAAAATGAATGTTAAAACAAACCTGTTACTCTAACAACCTTCTAAGTTTATAAGAGCAATATTTAAAATATGGCCCTATTTTTAGGCCTTTGTACCCCCATTTTGTCAGGCTTTGTCCAGATTTCTTGCATTAAGATGTTGTGAAGCATGCAGGTATTGGAACATATCTGATAGCAATATATTTGACTTAAGAAGACCTTGAGATTAGAATTATAGCGATCTTCTTTGGGGCAATATGGGGAGGCCACTTAAATCCCATAAAAAATAAATGTATGTGCTTCTAAACAAAGTGGTGCATTACAGATTGTCCACTCCACACATTATTGTGGTTCACTGCATAACAGTTTTTTATGAAGCACTGTCAAAATGAGAAATTACCTTTTTTCTTGAGGATATGTTGAAAATGGCACATCAGGACTTTTTCAAGAACTGTGATTTTTTTTTACTATGTGATGAAATTAAATCAACAGCTTTACATGTTAAACAACTGGAAAAGAAGTTAAAGCTAAATAATTGTTTATGTACGTTTGCTAACAGGAGTAGAACACTGATCTAGATAGACCATTTTCAGGTTCAGTCTATGGACACAAAATGAAAACAAGCATGAGAGAACATGGATATGAAAACCTAACAGTTAGTTGCAGATATATGGAGATAGTTAAGCGTTATCATAGATGCTACATATTTGCCTCCAAATGGCAATTATGAATATTACAAATTAAACATAAAAGTCATACTGGCTTTCACTCTGCATTGCGGTAAAAATGGTACAATTACACAGCAGCAACTATATACAAACATTTACAAGTATGCCCTCTTCAGGTGAACAACAGAAATGGCTGTACTCTGATATAACTACATTCTCTTTAAAACTGTCTCAGTCCTCACATCATTAAGTATCTGTATTTTATAATATTTTTAAACAAGAAACATCTTTATAGAATTATCACTTATAATCATGCATTTATATTAATGAATAACCATTTTGATATAGTTTCAGTTGCAAAATTATATATCAGATATAATCTTCTATATTATCATCAATCAATCAAACATTACATAGCTTATTCAATTCCTGCCTTCCCTTAAACATCATTCCTCAATATTCTGCATGTAGTGCAACCTACAGCACCCATCAACTAACATTTTAACCTTTTAGCTCAAGAGAATAGGAGAAAGATAAAACATAATGGGAACCAATGGCAGATATTGCCCTTAGCTTAGAAAGGTGCTAGAATAACACGCTTTGCTTTTGCACGCTTTTTTTGAAGGCTCTTACGTTTGAAACTCATGTGTCTGTCATTATTTACTAACTGAAATCTTCACTGATTTGCAGAAAAAAAACAAACATTACTAGGAAGTGACCAAAACATGAGGCAACAAATTAGAGATATTCTGCAAAATCAATGATAGCCATGTCTCTCAACTGCCCAGATTTTTGTGTAATATCCAGAATTTTATATTGCTTCATATCTTTGGTCTACTATTCATAAAATGAGTGAATTTCTGGATTTTTGTGGCAAATCAGCGAGGACTGAATTCAGTAAATAATAATAGGCATTTGAGTTTCAGACTTCATAGCCTTCAGAAAATGTATGTTAACACAAGGACTTTGGTTCTAGCAACTTTCTCAGTTTATAAGAGCAATTTTTAAATGTGTCTCAATTTTTTAAGTCTTTGTCCCCCATTACTTTTGGCTCTGTCCAGATTTTTTGTGCCAAGAGGTTGAGAGCTATGGTGACAGCTGAAATCACCTATGTCCCCATCACATATATATGTTACACACAAATAAACACACACATAAACACACACACAAACACACCTGAATATCAATTACAGCTGCTTTATAGCTGGGACTGTTTACCACAGAATTTTGACTGTGATCAAATTAAAGAATAACTACATGCATTCCTGTGTGGCCATTACTTATCTTCTCAGCTTGCTTTTGTCAGAATACAGCATACCCATTGCAACTCCCCCACCCCATACATATCAGCCACTCAGCTCAAGAATGAGGGAGAAAATTAAAATACTGGGGGAGAAAGAACCAACATCAGGGATAGATTTTGATCTTACGTATTTGCTAGAATAACAGGTTTTGCATCAGTATGCTTTTTTTCTAAAGGCTATCTGGAACGTAAATGAATATCATGATGTAGTGATTGTAGTTCTCATTCATTTGCCAAAAAAAAAAAAAAACTTTATGAGGAGCAGACCAACATATGAAGAAACATTAGAGACATTCTGAGAAAACAAAACCAGTCGAGGACATCTATGGCATCAGACATTCCTGCATATATAATACACACACATAAACACACGTGTGGAGACATGCAGCACACATCCACACAATCTCTGTCACACACACACACACACACACACACACACACACACACACACACACACACACACACACACACACACACATGGTCATCAGTTACAGTCACTTGCATGGCTGATTGTATAGCACAAAACTGTGACTGCAACTGAATGAATAAATACATAAACAAAATACAGGATTGTATCTTCTTAGCTAACAGCTGTCTAGCTCACTTCATTCCCCCATATCTCTCAATATTTTAGGTCAAGAATCAAGAAGAAAACTAAGCAAGGCTGGCACAGGTTTACTAGCTATGCCCCCTTCTGCCCAGACTATAAGGTAGTTATTACTGCCACCAGTCACTCCTTGTCAGCTACTTTAAGGTTCTTCTAAGGGTACCCCATATACTAAGTGGTATTAATATTAATACAAATGGTAGTTTGATCAAGAGCAAGGCTATTAGGAGTGGCCCACACAGTGTCACCAAATAAATATGCAAGTACTCTCAAAACCTAAATATCTCTACACAGATTAGCCACAATGAAAAGTTTTAATATATTTAATAATAAATAATAAAAGAACAAGACAATACTAAATATATATTCACAGTGACATCAGAGTTCAAAACCACAGGGAATATTTAAAACAACATTGCAGGACAGTCTCAAGTAAATAAAGAAAATCATCTAAACTAAGCTTTATTATATTCCTGACTGAATCTAAGATAATTATTATAACCTAAGAACTTACTACTAGAGCAAGGCAGGTGTGATAAGTGGATCTTGTTATTGTCAAGTCCAAGACAGAATACAGAATGTTTTGTCTCACTAAGAGACTTCTCAAAATAATATCTCAAATATTACTGCTGGGCTAGCTTGCAGAATGACGTCATTTCTTGTCATCTGACTTCTAGTCCCCAGGCCCCAAAAAACATTGACGGCAGTTGGTAGCATTTAGCATCTACCTGTAAAAAAACATAGACCACAGATCGTTGGCAGATGCTGGAAGCCATAAAACAATTGCATTCCCTCACATTTCAAGACAAGTAATTAATTCACCCTAATGACAATACAGAGAGCTCCCTAGTACAGACATTGTGTCTCTTGCTGCACTGAAAACTGAAAGATACCATCTTTTATGGCCTAGCCATAAAGTAATTTAATTTCAGTTATTTTTCTGAAATTAAACTCCTGTATTCCATTTTCCACTGTTAAAATATATACATTTAAACAGTTATAATGGTGCATGTACATTTTTGTTCACTTCCAGTAGGGCACACTATGGTTATATTTCAAACACAAACACTTTATAAAATACCTTTTCAACACATCTGTACAGACCAGTTTGATATACACATGACATACAGTTCTAATACAGTTGTAGCACAAGCATCTTATATAAATCATGTTGATATTCACAAATGACATATAATTATTTATAAATGTCCAGCTAGCTGTGCTGGCAGTATCACTTTTTGTGACACTATCTACCAGATGAAATGGTTGGTTTTAAAAAAATGATAGCAATGAAAAGCTCATGAGAAAAAGTATATGAGGGCAATATTAGAGACTCTTAGATACTGGTAAGGGACAAGAAACTTACAGGAAAAAGTGAACTTATTATCTTAAGCTAGTACATTGGACAAGGTTTAAACCCTTATTTGCAACGGTGACTCTGTACATACATTTAGGCAAGCATTACAGATAAGCAGAGACTCAGAACAATATGTTCTAATATTTCATCTGATATGTCTGAAACAAAAATGCAAAAGGACAGTTGAGAACCTACATATCCACAGACATATATACAAGCATACATGTATTGCATGCAAACACACCCTTAATACAAAAATTAGTATCTGTTATCTCCCTACATATTTTAAATGCCATGCATAGTTCTCTAGTAAGAAAAATGTATAAAGTTACCTTAAAAAACATGCTGCAGCATTTCTGCTTCTTTCCAGATATTACCGGCTGTTACGTTCTTCTTTCCTTAAAGCTTCAGTCATGGCTGCCTCAGTCACCAGAGGTGGCCTCAGCCAATGGAAACAGCTATTTGTTTCACACAGCAGCCTGGTGAGCCACTTTATGAGTGTGGTTTCTACTTTCTGGACAAGGCAGGAAGAACCTTGCAATGCCACCCTATTTTAGTACACAGCTGAGTTTTTTTTTTCAATTGGACTTTCAGGGAACTCCATGCATGCAAGGAGTTCTGAGCTTAGCTACAAAAACTGAATTAACAAAAATAATTATTTTTGTTATTTTCATTTTTAGAATGAAATCTTTGTTTTTGTTTTCTGTTTACAGGGGTGGGGGTCCTGCTGCCAATACCATATGCAGCCCCTGTGAATTACATGAAATTAAACAAATATGGTGAGATTTAATACTATTGGCAGGATTACAAAATGATCCAAAGATCAGTATATAGGTGGAGGCATGTTGAGATTTAGACAACAAATTTTGTGAGGCTTGCTTAATCAGTCATTGATGGATGTTTCCAGTTTATATTGCTTTCCCTAGAACGTAGGAATCAGGCAATGGAACTGACAGGGACACTAATCTAAAGACTTACTTCATACTCAATGCTAGAAGTCTAAACCTCAAAATGCACTCTCTCGAGGCACTCCTAAAAATGGAGAACATCGATATCTGTGCAGTAACTGAGACCTGGTTCAAGGCTCCAGAGAGCACCCCTGCAATACCAGGCTACAACTCTTACCACACTTTTCGGCCACCAAACCAGGACCGAAACATTAAAGGTGGAGGAGTGTCAATATTCACCAAGGATATTCACACCACCAGGCTAGTTGGCCAACACAATGTGTCTGAAATTCTCCAAGTGCAACTAACACTAGGTAAGACTGCAATCCAAATTATAGCTTGCTACAGATCCCCCACCATACCCCAAGATTCTCACTACACCTTTCTAAACATACTGGAAAATATTAAGATGGAACCAAACACCCTAATACTGGGTGATTTTAACTACCCTGCCATTAACTGGGAAAACTACTCATGTCCCAACACCTTTGCGCAACGGTTCTTGGAATTCATAAATTCCAACGCCCTGGATCAACTAATCCATAGTCCCACCAGGGGCTCCAATATCCTAGATCTGGTCATTACCAACATGGGAAATCAATGCTCCATACATATGGTCACCCCCTCGTTAGTCAGGTCTGACCATAAGCTAATCACCCTTAACATCCACATCCCACCCCCACCCCCCCCAGTAAAGAAACCACCATAAAAAACTTCTCCAAAGCCAACTTCATGCTACTCAAGTCAGAAGTGACAAACTTCATGACACCCATGCAAATGGGAACTGAAAGTTCAACTGCTGAATCCTACACTAAGGCACTGTACAAGCACATCCACTCATGCATGAATCGTGCCATCCCAAATAGAACCAAAATGCTCTCATCCAAAAATAGGAAGCCAATCTGGTGGTCCCCTGCCATAAACAAACTTTACAACAAAAGGAAGAAACTTTTGCAGAAAAGAGGAAAATCCCAGGATGCAAAAAACTCCCTTACTAGCCTCAGTAAGAAACTGAGATGCCTCATAAAATCCTCCAAAGCTAGTTACGAAAATAAAATTGTCAAAGATTCCAAAGACAACCACAAAGCATTCTATAACTATGTCAAGAATCTAAATGGCAATGCTCAGATCTGCTCTGAGCTAAAACAGAATGGCATTAAATATACTGATCTGAAGGATATTGCCAATATCCTGGCAGATCGATTCAGTGCCAACTTCACCCCCCTCTCACCCCCTAAATGGCCCATCTCAATACCGGAAGATTGCCAAATTCCAGTAATAATAGCCACACAGGTACAAAACGCACTCTCTAAAGCCAAGAATACAGCATCCATGGGACCAGATGACATCCTGGGCTGTGTACTACATGAACTACAATATGAAATGGCACCTCACCTAAGTGTCATGTTTAATCATAGCCTCACCTCAGGTTTCGTGCCCACTGAGTGGCGCAGAGCTACAGTTATCCCAATCCACAAGGCAGGATCCACCTTGGATCCCGGAAACTACCGTCCCATCAGTCTGACAAGCCTTATCTGCAAGGCCATGGAGCGTATTATCATGGAACTTATAAACAAAGACATTGGCAACCTTCAAACACTGGACCCCACCCAGTTTGGGTTTGTGAAGGGCTGATCTTGTCTCCTGAACCTGATTGACTTCTTTGAATCAGTCTCCAGAGCCATGGATAAGGGTAAGGTGGTCCACACAGCCTATCTCGACCTGGCCAAGGCCTTTGACACCACCCCCCACTCTGGAATCATAGATAAACTTACTAAGTTGGGCATTAATCCCTATGTCACCCAATGGGTTGCTAAATGGCTTACTGATAGAACCCACACTGTAAAAGTAGCCGACTCCAAATCCAGCTCCAGACAAGTGACAAGTGGAGTACCTCAGGGTTCAGTCATGGGGCCGCTCTTGTTTGGCATCTACTTCTCTGAAGTACAGGTCAACACTAAGGGACTCTGGCTAACAAAGTTTGCAGACGACTGCAAACTTGGAGCCATTATTGAATCCCCAAATGATGTGGATACTCTACAAAAGGGCCTTACAGAAACAGATGCTTGGTGCCAAAGCCATGGGCTCAAACTCAATGCCAAGAAATGTATTGTTATCCCCTTTGGGAAAAAACATGTATCCATGAATTACCATATAGGTGGCAGTACACTAAACACAGAAAGTGTGATAAGAGACTTAGGGACACAGGTGGACAGTGGTCTCATCTTCGATAACCACATCGCCACAACAGTCAGAAAATCCTTCTATGTGGCACACCTCATCACGAAGGGCTTTTCATCCAGAAAAAAGGAGGTCATTGTCCCACTGTACTCATCCCTCATTAGACCCATTATAGAATACAATGCCCCATTTGGTATGTACCTCTCAAGACATCTGCAACAACTGGAAAGGCCTCAGAAATACCTCACTAAAAGAATCACAGGCCTAAAGCAGATGCCCTACGCTGACTGCCTTAAAAAACTCCAGCTATACTCTGTCGCATATCATCTACTCAGAGGCGATCTCTGCTTAACATACAAGGCCATGTCAAACCCAGAGCTGTTGGACATGCTACACTTAAAGAAATCCCAATCCCTCAGAGCTACACGCTCCAGGGATCTGAACCTTGTCATCACAATACACAAAACATGCTGGAGGGATAGGTTCTTGACCCAGAGACTCCCCAGACTCTGGAATAGATTGCCCATACATGTCAAGCAGAGTGCCTCTTTGGACCTCTTCAAGAGGAACCTTGACGATTGGATGGGAGAAAGGAAATTCACCCCAGGGATCACGTCAGTCACCCTGCTAGACAGGGGTCCAGGAAAGTAAATAATGTGGGAAGAAATAGCCAGGGAATTGTTATGGCTAGGCTTGTATAGGCCCTAGGGCTGATAGCCTAGTACCAACCTATGAACCTATGAACCTATAATGGGAAGTTGCAGTTTCACAGCTGACAAAAGAACTTGGACACTTAAAGGCTTCATTAGTCAGTTTCCCTCAGCTGGCAAAGTATCTTTTCTCCAGTGGAATCATATACATGCGCAATTATACACTCTATGAGTGCCAAGTAAATATTGTTACTGAGGAGAACCTTGCAGATCCATTGGTTGCATTTTTCCTGTATATATATATATATATATATATATATATATATATATATATATATATATACAGGGTTTACAACTGAGTAAAAACTGTAATATGGGAGCACAAGAAATGTGGCCTGGCTGTGCACATTAACATGCTGGAATTGCAAATGCAGGCTGTGTGGACTTCAAATAAACATTTTATAGATACACTTTCAGTGGTCCAGGTTACCGAAAGTGTATCTATAAAATGTTTATTTGAAGTCCACACAGCCTGCCTTTGCAATTCCAGCATGTTAATGTGCATAGCCAGGCCACATTTCTTGGCAAAACTTTTTTGGTGGTCTAGGTTAATAACTGCGGTGGTGGTGCTGCGGTAGCGTTGTCGCCTCATAGCAAGATGTTCTCCCGTCCGATTCTCAGCTAGAGCGTCTTCTGTGTGGAGGCATACGTGAATGGGGCATGCCTTCGTTGAAGGTTGTGCGCCAGGGCTGGTAACCCGGTACGTAAAAATCCACTATGAATCATTAGCGGACCAGAGTTCCGCTGTGGCGACCCCTAACCGGGAAAAGCCGAAAGACACAAACAAACATTCGGTGGTCCAGGTTAACTATAGGCACTTAATGATAGAACCATGAAGCCAAGCTGCATTGTACAGACCACATACAGTTAACAGATGCAATTTCTTCATAACCCTGTCACTGGCTTTAATTTTATTTTAAAGCTTTTCCAGAAAGTGGCCAGTCTGACTGTTTTCAGAAAAAGAAAAGGAAAAATACGCAGATTTTCAAAGTTAGATATCCTGCTCTGAATCCTATCAGATTTTACTTGCAGAGCTTGTATCCAAGAACAAGTTAACTAATTTCTATGCGCTCACAGGCCAGCCTGGAAAATGGAACGCGGATCTATAAGCTTTCTTGACAAGCACAACTTAAATAAACAAATAAGAAATATGCATCACAACACTGTCAAAGTCATGTTACTGTGCAGGAGACAATTACAAAGCTTTGCTACAGATGCATGACTAGTTATAAGTTGGATGTAAACTTCATTTTGTACCAGAGACATGTGAAGGCAGTCTCAGTAGGAGCTGACCAGCAGAAATGGGTGAGGTATTGGACAATATTCTTGAAATCAGTGCAAGTACCAGCTTTTTTATATATAAAATAATTTAAGACAAGAATAATTGATTTATTGCCCAATCTGAGGAGGGCGCTACTTGCCATCAATAGCTATCCTATATGAGCTTGGGCAGAGTCCTTACAAAGTTAGACTTACAATGCATTGTACTAGGCCCTGAACAACTGAGTGGAGAGTGGATTCAATGTTAGATTGCCACTTATAATAATATCTGTGACTCATGTAGATTATTGTGTTGCTAGTATGTTTTTATAGTTAGGACAAACTGCTAAATTAAGTATGTGTATATGACAAAGTTATCCAGGCCAAAAGCGTTGGTACTTTGAAATTACATGTTATTATCACTATATGGTTCTGTCAAAAATCCATACAGTGTAATGATGTGTAAAATATCGTGGGGGAACTCTATTATGTAATGCAATAATGTGGGAATATGTGTTAGTTATATGAGCAGTGTCTTTCGCATCTTTGTTTTGTTGAAAATATATATGATATGTAACATGATGCCACTTTGTAAAAACCTGTTTAAAATGCTCAGTAAACCCATTTTTGTAAACAAAGAAGAAAAGTCTGTCTGACTCAGAGAGGAAACTACTACAACTGGTGGGTGATACTGTTATTTCTGAGGACTAACATGGAACAACGTTTTACTTCTACCTGATATGAGGGGATAACTTCCGTGGAGACAAATATATATATATATATATATATATATATATATATATATATATATATATATAAATATATATACATATATATCTATCTATCTATATATCTAAATATATACCTATATATATATATATATATATAAATATAAATATATACGTATGTGTATATATATATATATAGATATATATATATATATATATATATATATATATATATAGGTATAGATATAGATATATATGTATATCTATATTTACACACACACACACACACACACACACACACACACACACACACACACTCACACACACACACACACACACACACACACACACACACACATAACATGATGTTTGTGTGCTTGTAATCGAGAAACAATGCAAATCAACATGACACTATATGATGTCAAGGAAACATAATTCTAGAATTTAAAGATACCAGAAATAAGAAAACCAGTATACCTCAAGCCCTTCGTGTTGGTGAAGCAGAGTCTGTACACTTAGAAGGTCATATCCATAATCATCAGTGTCAGTTGTAACTTCCTTCTCCTGCATCCAAGCCTTAAGTTCGTCTACATCATGGTCAAACTGGTGAACTTCATGGGCTGCTTGTAGGTTCTAAAAGAAGGAGATGGAAATATTTAGACAACTATGCAGGCAATTTATTTATAAAGAAGGCAGCTCCTTGATTGCATGTATTACAATACAGCACATCATTTTCATATCACTTAGTTTTCCCAGCATCAGTTCTTTGCCAGGGTTTGAGCAGACACTAGGGCTATCAGGGCTTCCTCTGTACTTTAAGTTCTAGCCAGAAAGTTTGAGAATTCATTTTATGCTCATCTTCTGAGAGACTTGGTTGGCTGCAATCACCTGCATTAGAAGCTGAAGTTAAGTGAAAGATTGCAGTACAGTAGTTTAGTCTTTTGTTAAGTACAAACTTGCAGTTTTAAAAGTACTGTATTTCATTTTTTACGTTACCTAATTGTGTGTTTCACTGAATAGTGTGTGCTGTGTGTCTTTCTGCAGTTAATTCCCTACCCACCCTCCCTGTTCTTGTCTTGGTGTTAGTGTTGGTGGCTCTGGAATTGCCCGCCCCTCCTGTAAGTCTGTATTTGAACACTCCTCCTGGTTCCATCTCATTTGCTCACTTAACCGAGTACAGTGAGATCATATTCTGAGTCTAGTGTTCACTCTACTTAATACAGAGAGAAGATTTGAGAAGGCCAACCCACTTAGGTTCTTCCTTCCTCTCTTCTTGCACTTTACTAACCAAAAAAAATTGCACTTTATTCATCTGCTTTTACTGTATTTGTGTTTTCTCCTACTTTATTTTGCTTTTGCTTCTTCTTAAAAGTACTCATTTTTATTTCTTCTGCTGCATTTATTACTGCTTATTAGTAGCCTGATTAAATTGTAACTGTTAGTCTGGGTCTTTTGGTTTAAGCACTTGGACTTCATACCAATTGTTTTACATTAAGAAGGTTTGTGGTCTGTACTGTTGTGGCAGGACAGGTAGCTTACATCCTTCTAAGCTGGGAATTGCTAATTGAAAGCTCAGTGTCTCCTATTGTAAACAGGACAGGTAGCTTACATCCTTCTAAGCTGGGAATTGCTAATTGAAAGCTCAGTGTCTCCTATTGTAAACATGTATTAGTTCTGGTTTAAGCACTTGGGCTTCAGGTCAGTTATTTTACATAAAGAAGGTTTGTGGTCTGCACTCTTGTGGGAGGAGAGGCTGGATTCTGCCCTTCAAAGCTGGGAATTCCTGGTCACAGGCTTATTGGGCCTGCTTATTTGAACTGTTTCTTTCTGAAATTGGTGTGCCTTGTTGTTGTAGCATAGACCAGATTCAGGCCTGCTGAATCTAGCTTTCTTTGTATAATTTCAGCACTGATCCAGGCCATCTTTTTTTGGAGAAGGTTTCCCTGCACCCTAGTAGCAGGAGTGTGCAGTTAGAACTTGTCTGATTGAAGACTGCTGGAACAGGGCTCAGTTCTGAGCTTTTTTCTGGTTAATTGGGTAACTTGTTTAAATCAGTTTGTTCGTTTTCTATTGTTTTTATATATATATATATATATATATATATATATATATATATATATATATATATATATATATAAAGAATTGCACTTTATTCATCTGCTTTTACTGTATTTGTGTTTCTTCCTATTTTATTACTAGGAGCATTGACTACAACTCCGATCTGAAATATGTAACAATAAATATTCTTTTCTGTGCATTTAAAGTTTTTTTTTTTATTGTATCTGCTGTATTTTCGGGAAAAAAATATACATACTTGTGTCCTGCCTTTCTAAGCTAGAATAGTCCAGTTTTCAGGTTAGTGCTGAATTCAGGGCTATGTTACAAATCTCTGTGTTTGTCCATACCTTACTTGGTTAGAAGGAAGTTTCTCTGTTCACCTGTGAGAGAGGGGAGCTTTGAGCAGCCTATCAGAACCTGGAGGAGTGGTTTCAGCCCAGAAATTAGTAGTTTATTGGCCATTCTGGGCTAATTTCTATCTCTTCCATTTCCCTGCTATAAAAAACACATTTGCCCACTTTTGGGTGCCGGGCAGTGCCGGTTAGCTAAAGTATAACTATTCCCGGCTCCACAAAGTCTCCTTTTCAATTTTTCCCTTGGAACTAGACAAACTTTCAACTTAAGCACTCAAGCCATTCATTTCTCAGCCTGGCACTTGCTCAAAACTCATAGCAAGCACTTATAAACCCTAGCACTAGACCCCCCTATACTGTACAGAAGGACAAGGCTCTCTATTCGATCTTACCAGCCATTCAGTAAAACAGTTCACTGTACCTATCCAGGCATGTCTAAAGGGCAGTTTCAGGTGTACGCTCCAGTCCAACTGGTGAATCTGGGCATTTAGAGGCAATGTTACAACTGCCACATGTACACAGACAACCCTCTCCTCCTACCACCAAACACTAATACATGCAAGAGATGCAATTATACAGCCAAACTGGAGGCCAAACTCCCTCAACCCAAGACTGGATCAGACAGTCAAGAGCGGAAGGGAAATACTTCGATCACACCACCAGTCTCAACTAGACCCATTAAACCACTACCAGCAAAAACACACATAAATACACGAAAACATACTCGGAGGCTCTAAATAAAAATCTGCAGAAGCAACAGAGACCTCCAAAGCAGACAACCAAGCAACCTCCACCCTCAACACAAACCATGAAACACATACTTCACAAAACCAGTGTGCTATACAATCACAACCCTTAAGGCAAAATAACATACCCAACACCCTAACGATAGGTGACTCTATAGTCAGCCACAGTGATGTCCACTCACTAGGCTGAACAAGGAGAAGGTTACTGTTAGCTGCCTGTCGGGTGCCAGGATCCGCCACATAACACAAGCACTCAGGTCACTCCAGAACAAGTACAAATATGACTCTGTCATTGTCCATGTTGGTGTGAATGACCTGAGCCTTACCTCCCTGGACTACATGAAAAGAGACATGGAGGAGCTCTCTGATCACGTAGCCCAGGCCGGTATGACCCTGACCCTGAGTAGCATCCTGCCCTCACCAAGAATGATACCACGGTATAGAGAAAAAGTTATCAATTTCAACAATTTGATAAGCTTCTGGTGTCATTTAAAGGGGATACAGTGTCTGTCAGCCTGGGATGACATGTTCAACAAGCCACGCTGCTTCGCTAGAGACAACTTGCACCTGTCACCCTTAGGCTTTCAAAAACTGGCCAAGGCTCTTGCCACCCCCATAGTGCCTTTTTTTAGGCAAGGCTCAAAAGACAAATCCACCACCATAAATAGCACAAGTAACAAAAAAACTGAGGGTAATGCTACTCAGTGCCAGAAGTCTACACCTCAAAATGCACGCACTCGAAGCACTCTTCAGTATGGAGAAAATCGATATATGTGCAGTAATGGAAACCTGGTTTAAGGCTCCAGAGAGCACCCCAGCACTACCAGGCTACAACTCACTACAACTCATATCATACATTTCAGCCACAAAACCCGGACCGAAATACAAAAGGCGGGGGAGTATCCATATTCATCAAGGATACCCACACCTCCAGGTTAGTGGCATAGCACAATGCTTCAGAGATCATCCACGTGCAACTAACAATGGGTAAAACTGCTATTCAAATTATAGCTTGCTACAGATCACCCACCATGTCCCAGGACCCCCACTCCGCATTCCTGGAAACACTGGGAAACATAAATGTCCTACCAAACACCCTGATATTGGGTGATTTAAATTACCCAAACATTAACGGGGAGAACTACTCAAGTACAAACTCCCTTGCCCAACATTTCCTAGAATTTATAAAGTCAAATGCCCTGGATCAACTGGTCAACACCCCCACCAGAGGTGACAACATATTGGACCTGGTCATCACCAACATGGGCAACTGGTGTTCCATACCGGAGGTCAACCCCTCGCTGGTTAGATCTGACCATAAACTAATCACTCTGGATATCAACATTCTGCCACCACCCCTGGTCAAAGAAACCACCGTGAAAAACTTTTTAAAGCAAACTTCACGTTACTTAAGACCGAAGTGGGAAGTTTCAAAGCCCCCATGCTAAAGGATAATGCTGTCCAAGCTGCAAAATCCTTTACTAATGCACTCTACTGGCACCTACAAGAATGCATGGATTGTGCTATCCCAAACAAAACCAAGACTCACTCCTCCAAGAAAAGGAAACCTGTCTGGTGGACCCCTGCCATAAACAAGCTATACAATAGAAGGAGGAAGTAGTACAGAAAAGAGTAAAATCTCAAGAAGGGAAGACATCCCTGATCAGTATCAGCAAGAAACTATGTTCCCTCATAAAATCATCCAAGGCTAGCTTCGAAAGAAAAATTGCCATGGACTCCAAAGATAACCACAAGGCATTATTTAGCTATGTCAAGAATCTAAGTGGCAATTCTCAGATCTGCTCAGAGTTAGTGCAGAATGGCACAAAATACACTGAACTGACTGATATAGCCAACATTCTGGCAGAAAGGTTCAGTGCAAACTTCACCCCTCTCTCACCCACAAAAGGGCCCATAACTATACCAGAAGAATGTAGTGCCCCTGAAATCACAGACACTCAGGTTAAAACAGCCCTCTCCAAAGCCAAAAACACAGCATCAATGGGACCAGATGGTGTCCCAGGCTGCATCCTGCACGAGCTCAAAGATGAACTAACCCCTCACCTAAACACACTGTTTAAACTCAGCCTCTCCACAGGCTACATGCCCACAGAGTGGCGCACAGCAACGGTTATTCCACTCCACAAAGGTGGAGCCACAACGATCCCCAGGAACTATCACCCTATAAGCCTGACTAGTTTGGTCTGCAAAGCTATGGAGTGCATCATCATGGATCTCACTAACAGAGACATTGGAAACTTCCAAACACTGGAGCCTACCCAGTTCAGCTTTGTTAAGGGAAGATCATGCCTCCTAAACCTGGTGGACTTCTTTGAGACAGTTACCAAGGCTATAGATGAGGGAAAGGTGGTCCACACAGCCTACCTAGACCTTGCAAAGGCCTTTGACACCATTCCCCACTCAGGTATTATAGACAAGCTCACCAGCCTGAACATAAACCCCTACGCCACGAGATGGGTTGCCAACTGGCTCACGGACAGAGCCCACATGGTAAGAGTTGCAGGAGCTAGGTCTGACTCTAAACCGGTTACAAGTGGCATTCCCCAGGGCTCAGTCTTAGGACCCCTCCGGGTCAGCATATACTTCTCAGAGGTACAGGCAAGCACAGGAAGACTATGGCTGACCAAGTTCTCAGACAACTGCAAACTAGGGGCTATAACTGACTATCCAGCTGACACAGACATCCTCCAAAAGGGTCTCACTGAGACAGATACCTGGTGTCAAAACCATGGCCTCAAGCTAAATGCCAAAAAGTGCATAGTCATCCCCTTTGGAAAAAACAAAGTACCCACAGACTACCACATAGGTGGTAGCCCCTAAATACGGAAGACGTAATAAGGGATCTGGGGACCCAAGTAGATAGTAACCTCTCCTTTGATAATCATATTGCCAAAGTGGTTAGAAAATCCTTCTATGTGGCCCACCTAATCACAAAAGGGACTGCATCCAGATCGAAAAAGATCATTGGGCCCCTCTATGCATCACTCATCAGACACATCATAGAGTACAACGACCCATTTGGGATATACCTTACAAAACACCTGCAACAACTGGAAAGACCACAGAAGTACCTCACCAAGAGGATCACTGGCCTAAAACAGATGCCCTATGCAGCTCGACTGAAGAAACTCCAGCTGTACTTGGTTGCATACCGCCTACTCAGAGGTGATCTCTGCCTGACATACAAGGCCATGTCCAACCCAGAATTGATGGACATGCTCCACCTAAAGAAAACCTTATCCCCTCGAGCCACGCGCTCTAGGGATCTAAACCTCATCACAACAATAAATAGGACGTGCTGGAGGGACAGATTCCTGTCCCAGAGCCTTCCCATGCTTTGGAATAAGATTCCAATCTACATTAGGCAGAGCTCCTCGCTAACACTCTTCAAGAGAAACCTTGACGGGTGGATGGGAAACAGAAAGTTTACCCCGGGGATCACTTCAGTGGCTCTGCTGGACAGAGGCACATGGAACTAATCTAAGGGGGTGGTGAAAGCCAACACATTCTGGCTAGGCTTATAAATGCCTTCGGACAGATAGCCTAGTACCTACCTATGAACCTATTTCACAGACTGAGAAAAGGTGATAAAGAATGGCTGCAGTTTTACCCAGTAGGATCTATTACACTCAGCTGTACAGCAGTAGTGATACTAGTGCTCTTACACTGGCTGCTTGTGAACTTTTGGCTATACAGCAGGCTGACTTGTAAACATATGTGCTGCCATTTGTATTGTTTATACATAACTGTGTCCATTAATCCACTTATAAGTGCTGGAAAGGCAGTCACAGCTCAGATGACCATTCTGGGAAGGTATTACTACACTTACAAAAGTATGTACCTGGCTATAGCTTTACAATAAACAAGACATTAGCATCTTTCATGCTTGTGTTTATGGAATTCCATTATAAAACATTCATAACTGAAGTAGAATATGCAAAACAAAATCATAATGGATAATTTCTGCAGCTGCACTTCCAATGAAGGTCAGTACAACATAAGTGATCTAGGGCAAGCCCAGCTCATAAGAGGATGCTATTTCTTCATCTTTTGCAACTGATATACACAGAGAAACAATTATAGAACAACTACATTACAAGCCCATAAAATAAAATACATAGGAATGGTTATTTTTAGCAATTGTAAGTAATTTCTGATGTATGCACATTGATAGGCTTGTGGCAAATGCAGCTCTTATTCTCATTCTATGACTGGAAACTGATGTCCGATCCTGTCACACAGCCTCTTACTATATGACTGGCAAAAAACCTCATAAATGAAACATTTAGAAACAGTGTTGTTGTTAGCTGCTGCATGTAACAGCAGTTACTGCTTGATATATGCTGTGCATGCTTTTTAAGCTCACTGTATAGGTTACTGTTGTAGTAAGCTTTACTGCTGAAAATATGGTCGCAGAAGGCTTGATTTTTAGCCCAATGTGCAGAGTTCAACCCCCTTCCCCCTCTAGGCAGAGTGGATATCTGTTTCTGAAGTACACAAGAGCTATTTATTTGTGTATAAAATTGATGCTTGCCCACACCATCTTAGATTTTCTTCTCACATACTCTCACTAATTCTTTTCGCAGTTACTGTGTCTGCCCTGCTCTGAAACTCAGCCAACAAATTCCTCCGTTCGTGGTCCTTGTCTTCTCCTTTGGATATGGCACAGACAGTAATGAGACCATGTCCTGTTTCTCTCACAGACAAAATCTCATTTGCAGTCACTCTTTGTAGAATGAAATACCATTTCAAATGGGAAGCCAAAGAGGTATCACTTCCCAAAATAAGATATTCTGATTTATTGGGTCTAGAGACTCCTGAACATGTGTCAATTCCTCCAGGTTTGATAGCTCAAGAGAATGCATTCTTTGTAGCCTCAAAGGAACTGAGTTCACAGCCCCATTCCCCCAAGAAACTGGGTTCTACAGCACTCAGGTTGTCCCATGGGAATCTGAGGGCAAAATTATTGGACTTTACCTAAACAGTTAACCAGTGTAGGTATGATGTTGTGGATGTAGCATTCAGGGAGGCAGCTACAGGGTCAGTGATCAGGAGATATGCCTGGCTGAGACTGTAGCTTGTCAGAGGATGAAGATGCCAAAGTGCATCTCTCTAATGCTCTTATTAATAAAGACCTTCTGTTTGGGAAAACTCACCAATGAGAAATTAAAGCAAATTGATTAAAGGGAAAAGACTGTGTAGTCAGTAAACAGGATTTTCACTCCCCCAATCCTAGATATGACAATAATTACCAACCAAAGCCTGACACCTACTGCCAGAAGTAGAAAAAAGGGAAGCAAGCCAAGGGTAACAAGGTTCAGCAAAAGAAAAGATGGTAGGGTGACCAGAAAGGGAATCCTGGGTACCTTCAGGGCCCTGTACTCCCTTGGGAGCAGCCATGGCTATGTCAAATTCACATCTTCAAAATTTCCACCCTAGACTTGTTCCCTATTCAAGGCAGAAGGAAGGGTATCTCTATGGATAAGAAACTAGGAAAACATCACAAAAGACAAGAGGATACTACAGATATTAGCTCAGGATTGCCATTTACAGTTTCCAAGAAAATCAAAAAAGTCAGGAGTTTCATCCACACCAGAGGAATGAGTACATTTGACACCCCATATTAAAACAGCTTTTACAGCTATGAGTCAAACAGCCTGTATCAAAACAGCACCAGAACCAAGGTTTTTATTCAATACTCTTCCTAGTTCCCAGAAAGAAGAGCATGTGGTAGCCCATCTTGGACCTATTAAGGCTAAACTCCTCTTTCAAAGTCCCAAAATTCAAAATGTTGGCATTGCAAACCCTTTTAATGCTCATTTTCCTTCAAGCTCTGATGGATATCCTTGTCCTGAAGGATGTCTGACTTCACATACCTGTACAAGGAGACCACAAATGCCTGCCTTCTCAAATTCAAGGGTGGGGGGTTCCAACTGTCAGTTTACCATCTTGTCCTTTGGACTGACTACCACACACATGGTTTTTACAAACTACCTAGCTTAGGCAATTGCTTAATTAAGAACCAAGGACATTCAGATTTATCCCCACCTGGATGACTACCTCATTCAAGCACTATCCCAGGGAGAGGCAGAGAAGGTACTGTTCAGTCTGAATCATGACTGATACAAGTCTATCTGAATAAAATCATTAATAAGTGCAAGTAACACATTAATTAACTTCAGACTGCTGAGAAGCACTGTAAATTAGGGAGACTGGGAGGGAATAATGACAATAGAGGAATTGTTAGGGTGTATTAAATAAAAAGAAAGATAAACAGCAAGTGGGACTTGTGTTGAAAGGTGAGGCAGCCAGCATGGCAAAATAGAAAAGGAAGGAATTGGCTTAGCAGGTCACAGTGAGGCACAATACCAGATTAAAAGATATAACAAAAGAAGTAAAATATGATACAAAAAGGAAATAGTAAGAGATCAGATAAAAACAGCATGAATGGACAGCCTATAGGCTTGCCAATAGAATGAGAGAAAGATTGGTGATGTGCTCAACATGTGAGCAGCGGTTCACCATAGGAAATTTTGAAACGGTAGAGAATACAGTGTCTGCATAAGAAGTAGAGATCTTCAGGCAAGAATACGTAACCTAGAAATGGTATAAGATGGGCTAGTAGAGTAAGAAAGGGCACACTGGGGGTGTAAAGGAGTCAAAAGAAGGCTATCAGACAAGAAGGTATGGAAAAAAGTTGAGCTTGGGAAAGTAGTGGTTGTCATAGGATAGTACACAAGTGGTTTACATGCAATATAGCAAGGGAGGAATAGGATATTCTGCAATGAAAAACAGGCCAAGTAGAATGAAGCCAAACTGGAGGGAAGAGATGTAGACAGTAGTGACAAAGAATGAAGGTGAAGTGGAGAGAGAGAGACATAGCCAGCAGGAGTTGACGCTACAAAAAAGTATGCAGAACTGATCACAGACAAGCACTCATTGAGATGGGAGGAAGGGAAGATGAAAAGGGCTTGTAGAAGTAGAGTAGGAGGGATGGGAAAGGGATCAGATCCATCACAGGGAGAGATACAGCATAGCAGAGACAGTGAAAAGAGAGGGCTAGAAAAACAATGGAGGATTGAATTTACAAACAGGAGGGTAGGGATGATGGATAGAAATTTAAGAAGATGAAAACCAGTCTAAGAAGGTAAAATAAAGTTTTGGTGATTGGAGACTTAATCAACAAGGGGATTAGAAAGTCTTGGAAGAGAATACAAGGATTTGGGGCTCAGACTAAAACATGGGAAGAGTTTACAAATGTGTCACCAAAGGAAGAGAGAACATGTTGAGGTGGACAAATGACCTCTCAGAAGATATAGCTAAGGTGACAACAAAAGCCTTGGTAAATGATAAAGAGACAACAGGGTAGTGAGCTGGTGGCAGAATTCAAAGAAGTGGTAACAATTGTCCTGCAGATATTAAAAATAGCTTCAAAGGCCCTTGAAAAGTGGGTACATCCAGGCAAAATTCTGGATATCTAAATAGCATAAAATCCGAACACCAAATATCACATAACTCTTCTCACTTCCAGTAGGAATGTGAGATACTAAAAACAGTGTGACAAAAAAGATAGAAAACATAAACACATTATCAAAGAAACAGTGGAAGACCTGTAGACATTAATAAATTGCATTTCAAACTTCTACCACATGTAGTCATTTATTTTTGCTTCTGAAAAATGGAGCTGCAAGATGTGTGCATCCTCTTTCGTTAAGTTATTAGTATCACTAGTATATTGGTCGTTTACTGTGGTTTTCTTCAAAAATCACATGCGGTGAGGGTGAAATTCAGAAAACTATGTGAATGGGTTAAATCAAGCCTGAGAAGAGGGACATATTTCCAGAAATAGGTACATCATGTGCAGGGTTAAATCAAGTCTGAAAATAGCAATGTTCCTCCAAAACAGGGACGGTTGAGAGGCCTGCTACCTATGTTAGCAGCTTGCTCAATGAGAAGGAGATGATTACAAAGTATAATGAATGGTTGTGGCAGTGGGCAAGGGACAATAACTTTGGACTAGTAGGAGAATAGGAGATGACCTGGCAGAGAAAGCATCTGTGTCAGGAGCAAGTTCCATCTTAGATGAGAAGGGAGAACTGTGTTTAGAGCTAGTTTGGAAAACATCATGAAAGGGTGATGGATTATCAAAGTTGCGACGGCAAGTACTCAGGTAGCCTAAAGATGGAAAACAATATAGAAAACAAGAGGAGCAAATTATTGCAATGTGGAATATGTTTGAGGTTGCATTACTGTGCAGTTTAAGGCATATGGGTAGGAAGATGCAGTCATGCAAGAATGGAGCTAAACATTGCTGGTATCAAAGAAATATGGGCCATTGGTAAGAGGAGTGCAGCGGTGAGGTCCTGGATGCAAGGCTTTTTTAGAATGACAGAGAAGGATGGGGTGACTGACAGCAGTGATCAAATAAAGCACACAATATAACATGAAGAGGGGATCAGCGCCATCCTATAAGGTTACAAAGGATGACACAGGGTCACATCCTTGGGTAAGCATTGCTAGAAGCTGAAGCAGAAGATTTGAAAAGCTGGTGGAGCAAAACAGTGTAGCAGCTACCACATGTATCAAAACAGGAGGATGAGAGAAAGGAGGAAGGAATAATAAAATTATGGGGTTGAAGAAAGAAAGTTAGAATCATAATGGTTTGAATTTGCTAGGACCAGGTTGGTATATTCCAAATTCTAAAGCAGAGATGGACTTGGATTTGTCTGAAATTTTTGACAATAAGGGGTTCAGCCATCTGATGCAGTACTGTACAAGAAAGGCCAGAATTCTAGAATGGTCAAAACGAAAGAGGTAATCAGGAATGTTCAGGTTAAGGTGTCATTAGCCAACAGTGATTGATGGTGGGGAATGTTAAGCATACAAAGACAAAGGCAATGGTATGGAGTTTGAGGTAAGTGGATTATGGTTAGATGGGGAGAAGATAAAAGTAGAGTTAATGGAACTGTGAGCAAACTGAAGGTGTAAACATGCTATCACAATGAATGAGGGATGCAGTCCTCAGGGCTCTGAGAGAGACAGAGAGAAGAAAAGAGTGAGAGAGAATGGGGGGGAATGCTGATGATGCAATACACAAAGGTGAGGTTAGGGATTAGGAAAAAAGACATGGCATACAAGAGGTGAAAGGAAGGAGGTAGGGTAAGAGAAATGAGGCAAAGTGTAAAAAAGCCAGCAGAAGAGCAGCAAATGAGGTGATGGTAGCAAAGTCACAAATTAAAAATGTGTTTGCAAAAGTGGTCGAAAATGTAACAATGGCTTCTTTACATATTTATCAGAAATAAAATAGGAAGGGACAACTGTAATCAGATTGAGCAAAAACGGGAGAAAGATCACAAAAGACTGTGAAAATCCTATATATTGAATGAATGAATGAATGAATGAATGAATGAATGAATGAATGCTTTGCTTCAGTGATTACAAAGGAAAACAAAAGGAGAATGCCATGATGAGGAAAAGGGAAGGCAGAGATGGGAGAAATATGAATAGACACCAGGCTAGACAGGGAGTAAGTGAGAAGGAAATGGCTTCCCAAAGGGTGAATAAAGCATATGGAACAGCTGATCTGCTTCCAAGGGTCCTGACAAATCTAGTGAATGCACTGGTAAATCCGCTCATGGATATTTTCAATGGATTACAGGTCACTGCGGAAGCACCTGAGGACTAAAAGACAGCAAATGTGGTACCCCTTGTCAAAAGGGGAGGGGTCCAGGGAACTGCAGGACTAATATCATAACAGCAGTGGCAGAGAACATAACTGATAAAATCTTGAGGAAAAGGCCACTCATGTTCCTACAGAAAAATCTATCAGATCTGATCCAGTTTCACAGCTGGCTCCATGATGTAAAAAAATAAAGCCCAGGTTGTAATCCAGATGACTCAGGATCAATAACCGCAGAGCTGGATCAGTTGTTTGGGGAGGGTGTAAATGAGCATACAATGACAGCAGTTGCTGGACAAGGAGGTGCATCATATGTTGGATATGGACTGTGGATGTGTACTAGGCTATACCAGCTGTATCTGTTCAGTAGCCTTCATGGAACATGTTTGCGAATCTACACACACATCAGGGAAGGCATAATAGGCTCATGTGGTTGTGAGCATGCATATCAGTAGATAGAGGAAGAGTTAGGGTCAAGAAATGCAAAATCCATCACTGAAGGCCAGGATAATGGATGGACCATAGCTGGCTGTCACCTTGGTGATAGGGAATGAATGGACATGGTCGGTGTAAGGGACAGATGATCAACAGTCCAGAGGAAGGAAAAATCTGATCTGGTTTTCTGACTGGATTACAGGAGACCTTGAAGAGGGAGTATTAATAAACTCGGTCTTCTCTATAATCTTACACTCAGTCCTGTACAGGGGCTAGTTAGGAAAACTGAAAGGTTGGTGTAAAAAGCAATTATTAAGCAATTACAGTGCTGTTTGATTGAATTTTAGGATGCAGAAGGTTGTGAAAAGAAGGGCAATATCAGGAATAAAAAAAGTCACTAGTGGAATACTGCAGGAGTTTTTCCTGCATATGATACTCTTCTGTATATTTCTGAGGGGTATGAACAAATCCATCTTTTTACTGATTACACAAAGTTAGGTGCACAGTAGAGGGTTGTGCAATCTAAATCAAATTTGGAAAGGCTAACCAAGTCGACTAAAAAGTTACATTTGAGATTAGCTGCAGCCAAATTCAAAGTACTGAACCTGGACCACTGTATCCATGTTGTGAATTATTAGCTGGTGGAATGGACTAATGGCAATAGATCAGTAAAAGGATTGGAGGTGAACACACCTGGAATGGCCCAGGAGCAGAATGAGAGGGTAGTGGCAGCAAATAACAGAATTTTGGTATCTATGCTTATGGGGACAGCATCAGAATGTAAATAGGCAATTCTTCTGATCTATCATGCCATGGTTAGGCTGCACTTTTGAGTACTGTAAATAGTTTTGAAGGTCATACAAAAACAGGGAAAATAAGCTGCTAGAAAAAGCCCAGAGGAAAGACATCAGAGCAGTGTGTGGGGAGGAAGTGAAAGACTATTACTGGGCACTACAGTAACTATAGTTGTTATAAAGATTAGAAGAGATATAAGGACATGATATGGGTATAAAATATTGACTTAGGGAGGGTGTAAAAGGTCGTGTTATGGAAATGAGACAGGACTGCCCCATACAGGAAGGACAGAGGTGGACAAGAGAGCAAATACAGGAGATTGGTAGCCCACTAGTTTCTACAGCTTAAAAAAGTTGTGATCTGAGAATAGGCTGACAAGCAACCAACAGCAGCAAACAAATGATAGAACAAACCACAGGAGCAGGATTCAGGATACAAAAGATTTATTCCGGTACCTCGGCCCAACAGCCTTCAAAGGAATAAATATCAAGCCACCAGATGCAATATATATACTGGTGCTACCCAACAATCAACAATTAAACAATTAAATACAATTGAGAATGAATTAAACAACTCCCAAGAATTAAAGACACAAACACAATTCTAAGCAATTCTTAAGAACACTTCAAACTGAAATACATTAAATTGCTTATCAAAAATACTATTAAATATTTAAATTCACTTCCAAATTCAAACCTCGAGGTTTTAAAGTACCATATTTCAAAATGAATCTACTTTCTAGATCTAGTAAGCTTTGTTGAAAATTGCCTCCAAAGTATGCATTTGGTTTGGCCAAAGCACAAAAAAATAATGAGTCCATAGACCCATTATGCACACTATGAAAATGTTCAAATATTGGACTATTGATCCTAGCATTGCGCACATCACCAATGTGTTCTAATACACGTATTTTTAATTGGCGTTTAGTCTGACCTATATAATATTTAGGCAATGCACAGTCAGTTGGGTAGCACCAGTATATATATTGCATCTGGTGGCTTGATATTTATTCCTTTGAAGGCTGTTGGGCCGAGGTACTGGAATAAATCTTTTGTATCCTGAATCCTGCTCCTGTGGTTTGTTCTATAATAGGCTGACAAGGTAATCCAGCTGTTCAGGGCAACTGATAAAAAGAATTGGATAAAGAAAGAATGAAAGAAAGGATGGTTGAAAATGATTCATGCATCATATGAATCAATGTAGAAACAGTCAACACAAGACAGGATCACTGAAAAACAGATGGAAGCAGTATGAAGAAGCAGGGACAAACTGATGTACTGAATTAGTAAGCTCAGTATTTACAAAAGAATGAAAGGAATGAGTATCAGTTTTGGTTGGGAAAGGACAAGGAAAAATGGGAAAATGGGAAGATGACTTAGATGAAGGTGAGAAAGGGTTAAGGTGAGTGAGATTTCTGTGCTAGATGAGTTACTTTCTAGGCTGTGGTTTTTAAGAAAATTGGCAGATTCGTGATGGTTTTGTATTGAAATGTCAGCACTCATAACACAGAGTGCCAACAAACTGCAAAAAAAAAAAAAGATTGAAAATCCAGGAGGAGACCAAATCTTGAACATCGCTCTTCTCCTTTAAACTTCTTTTTTGCTGGGTGGCAAGCCCTCTGCACCTCCCAATTTGGGGGCAAGCCCCCACCACACCCACCAAACTTATATTTCGACTCTGAGTTCACCATATATTATGAAAAGAGAATATTCCAGGAAATGGCAATCTCACACAAGTTGCTTTTTTTCAGCCATTCATTCTCATTATTGACATTTCAAATGGTTACTGTTTTTGATGCATCATTTGAAAAATATGCATTCTTATCTTGGTGATGAACTGGACTGATGCTAGAGGGATAAAGTGTTACAATCCAGAAAACTTTGTACTAAGGAGGATCCAGAAAAGACTTGCTTTTTCTATATCATCAATTTTTACTTTCCACCAAAATATTTTTTCTTGTTAACATTTTTATTTCTTCATTTATATACTCTTTTTTACCTTACCTCAAAATTTATCATACTTATATTTATATAGTTTTACTACTAATCTCTCATATTTTTCCTTTATCTAACTTAACACTTTGTACAAATTTATTGAAGCACCGTATATCACTGGGTTAATTAACCCTAAACCTCTTTCTTCTTTATTTACATACAAAACTTTTTTTACTGGGTTTAATGTAGAACCCCATATAAATGAAAAGAATCTCTGTAATAATTCCTTTTCAAATACCATTGGCAACATAAATACACATGCTAAGTATGCTATTTTTCCCACCAGAACTGAATTTATCAAATACACATTTTTTCTAAATGATAATATATATGCTCTCCAGAAAATATGTTTGCTTTATTTCTTCTATTTTTCCCACTGAATTCTACTTACATCATTATTCCCAAATTTTATACGTAACATAGAAATTTAATTCATTGTAAAATATATACCCCTTGATCTTTACCACATCATCTAAATCTTTTCTATTTATTTAAAGACATCCCTATCATCTCTAAACACTCATTTGTGCAAATTACTACTTGCTTTATCCAATTTTTGTTTTTTGGAATTATTATAATGCCATCTGCATAAGTTAACATAACTTGAATTCTTAAACCTTCAGGTGTTATACACCCTGCCTCCTTCATTTTGTAATTTATTTCACATATTATCACATTCATAACTAATGCAAAGAGTATACAGCTCATTGGACATCCCTGTCTTACACCACTCTACATAGGTACCTCTTGGTTTAACCATCCATTTACAAGTAGTTTTACTTTCTTATTACTATATGCTGACATACATAATATCCTAACTTTCTCATTTATATTCTTTCAATATTACCCATAAGATTTCATGTCTAACTGTGTCAAATGCCTTATTAAGGTCTACTATCATGATTTTCACTTCTTTTTTTCTGTTCATATCATTCACAATTTCTCTATCATTAATAATTTTTGAGAACCCTTCCCCTTTATTATATGTTACCTTCCATAATATTTCCCAGTTTAGTTTCAAATGTTTTTTAAATTATTTTAATAAATAGAACAAATATATTTTCATAGAGCTCTTATAATCATTATGATTCAATGCTATTGGACTCCAGTTTTTTTAATTCTCTTCTATCTTCCTTCTTCCCTATGAATTTAAGTATTCCATTAAATAATTCTTTATACAAAAAACCTTCATTTAACCATTCATTCAAATTTTTTTAAATATTTTTTTGCCAATCCCTTAAAGTTTTATATATTTTATATCCTATTCCATCTGAGCCTGCAGCTGAATCTATATGAACTTGTCCTAATACTTTATCTAGCTCATTTAAAGAAATCTCATTTTCCAACTCTTTATTTTCTTTTTTCCTGTTAACGTTTTTACTTTTCACATTTTTTCACTACCTTCTTATTTGTTTAAAATATTTCTTGTACATATTGTACTAAACTAGTCATAATATTTTCATTAGTTTGTTTTCTTTCGCTTTTTCACATATTTTATTTCCCTCATTATACTACACTCTTCCTTTACAAATCTGCTCAAGTAACTCAATGCTTCTTTTCAATGTTAAAAATATATTTACTTATATAACAATTTGTGTGCTTTTTCTTGATCTCTTTCATATAATTATTTTTCTTTGTCAAAGTACTTTCTACGATTATGTCCTAATTCTTCATCTACTTTTCTCATATCGTATTACCACTGTAAAAACATTTTTATATTTTTCCTTAAATATCACTCACCATTCAGTCTAATTTTTATAAAAATGTTCAAATAGTAATATGTTCTTTCTATAAGTGTATTACTAATCTCTTTCCTTCTTCATTCTATGCTTTCTCATTTAGCCTTTTTATTCCTTTGCCTATTTTAATATATTCCTCATTTTCTTTCCTTTATCCATATTGCAAGATGATCAGAAAATCCTGTTTTAACTACCTCCCCTTCTCCTATAACTAAAACTTATAGCACTACAAAATAATCTATTTCAGTTCTATACATGCCCATTTTATATGTCTATGAATTTTTGTTCCAAAGTTTTAACTTACCACATCTTATAACTTCTCACATTTTCTTTTATCATTTCTTTTCTTTTTACACTTGCCTCTTAAATCATAATTAAAGTCTCCTGCTTTATAACATTGATATTTTTACTAAACAATTTAGATCTGATGAAATAAGCTTTCCCTTTCTTTACAGTTAGTGTAAGCATACAATGTTATAATTCTGTAGAATTGTTCTTTCCATTTTAAATCTACAATGCTTAATCTTCCCATTTTTGCTAAAGTTACATCTAATATCTTAACTATATTTTTTACAGAATATGACTATTTCAGAACATCTCTTATTTCACAAATTCCAAATTATCCTTCCTACCCATAGTTTCCCTGTTTGTAATCTTTCTTCATTTGTGTCTTCTAAAATAATTACATCTACATCACATCTACATCACATATATTACACCACTCCAAAATTCCTATTCTTCTTCCTTTATTTTTAATACTATTCACATTTGCAGAAAGCACTCAAAAAATTTTATTTTCCCTTTTCCTTAGATTCACAAATAATTACATGAGTAGCTTTTTAATAGGCCATTCTAAACCTAACCAATATCCTTTCCAAAGGTGGGGGAATTAAACACTGTACCTTGTGTCTGTGAGTCAAACACCTTAACCATTATACCAGGCCCCAATATTTAACTGTATATATTATGTTTCATCCATTTCCTTTATTTTGTTTACTTTTGTACTTATCCCTTTAAATTTTCTTTTTCTGTCTTATAAACTTTTACCAATAGAATTTGTTTTTTCCCTTTACTACCTCCCAGTTTATATCTTCTTTATCACATAGTTCAGAACATTCTTCTATGTTTTTATTATTATTTTTTCTCATCCAATTTTTCTTTTATTTCTACTACTTCGAACATTTCTTCTCTTTCTTTTTCCTTACACTTACTTTCATTTTAGCAATCCATCCATAAATGCCCAATTTTGTTACATTTATAACATTTCAATTCACATTTTTTTGCATCATGTCCCATTTCCCCACAAATATAACATTTTCTTTTGTCACAGTTACTTATCAAATGTCTTTCTTTTACAAAAAAATATTTTGGGCTATCCCAAGTATTTTACAGCACTCGTATTCCACTCCACATTTATCATGCTTGGTGTGACATCCCCACTCTAGACTAGTAGTAAAAGAGCCTGAATCCTTACCATTGACACTGGAGAGGGATGGTCACTTGGAATACAAACGGATACACTCAGTATTTACAGATGCAGACCTATTTGTGTCAAGCACAATTTCCCTTCAGAGCACCCAGGGAACATGCTCAATCCAAGGGCTGGTTCCTCTCTATATCTGCCCAGACTCCCAGTAAGATTCCCCACTGGCACATCTCAGAGTTGAGACCTTAGATGGGTTCCAAACTCAATCCTTCCACACTCTCTCTGTGAAACCAAGGCTTTGTGTCCCTACTCAAAGAAGCTGACACACGCACACACTCTTAGAGATTTGATTTGCACACACACACACACACACACACACACACACACACACACACACACACACACACACACACACACACACACACACACACACACTGTCTGCCTGGGACGACATGATCGACAAACCACGATGCTTTGCCAGAGATGGTCTGCACCTGTCGCCCCTGGGATTCAGGTTACTGGCTAAGGCTCTTGCCACCCCTATAGTGCCTTTTTTAGGCAAAGTTCACAGGACAAAACCACCACCATAACAGGTACAAGCATGCAAAATCTGAAGGTAATGCTACTCAATGCTAGAAGTCTAAACATCAAAATGCACTCTCTTGAGGCACTCCTAAAAATGGAGAACATCGATATCTGTGTAGTAACTGAGACCTGGTTCAAAGCTCCAGAGAGCACCCCTGCAATACCAGCCTATAACTCTTACCACACTTTTCGACCACCAAACCAGGACCGAAACACTAAAGGTGGAGGAGTGCCAATTTTCACCAAGGATATTCACACCACCAGGCTAGTTGCCCAGCACAATGTGTCTGAAATTCCCCAGGTGCAACTAACACTAGGTAAGACTGCAATCCAAATTGTAGCTTGCTACAGATCCCCCAACATACTCCAAGATTCTCACTACACCTTTCTAAACATACTGGAAAATATTAAGATAGAACCAAACATCCTAATACTGGGTGATTTTAACTACCCTGCCATTAACTGGGAAAACTACTCATGTACCAACACCTTTGCCCAATGGTTCTTGGAATTCATAAATTCCAATGCCCTGGGTCAGCTAATCCATAGTCTCACCAGGGGCTCCAATATCCTAGACCTGGTCATTACCAACATGGGAAATTGATACTCCACACCTATGGTCACCCCCTCGTTAGTCAGGTCTGACCATAAGCTAATCACCCTTAACATCCACATCCCACCCCCACCCCCCAGTAAGGAAACCTCTATAAAAAACTTCTCCAAAACCAACTTCATGCTACTCAAGTCAGAAGTGACAAATGTCATGACACCCATGCAGACGGGAACTGAAAGTTCAACTGCTGAATCATACACTAAGGCACTGTATGAGCACATCCACTCATGCATAAATTGTGCCACCCCAAATAGAACCAAGATGCTCTCATCCAAAAAAAAGGAAGCCAATCTGGTGGTCCCCTGCCAGAAACAAACTTTACAACAAAAGGAAGAAACTGTTGCAGATAAGAGGAAAATCCCAGGATGCAAAAAACTCCCTTTCCAGCCTCAGTAAGAAACTGAGATCCCTCATAAAGTCCTCCAAAGCTAGTTACGAAAATAAAATTGCCAAAGATTCCAAAGAAAACCACAAGGCGTTCTATAACTATGTCAAGATTCTAAATGGCAATGCTCAGATCTGCTCTGAGCTAAAACAGAATGGCATTAAATATACTGGTAATATATCCGGTATCCTGGCAGATCGTTTCAGTGCCAACTTCACCCTCCTCTCACCCCCTAAATGGCCCATCTCAATACCGGATGATTTCCAAATTCCGGTAATAACGGCCACACAGGTAAAAAACGCACTCTCCAAAGCTAAGAATACAGCATCCATGGGACCAGATGAAATCCCAGGCTGTGTACTACATGAACTACAATATGAACTCGCACCTCACCTAAATGTCATGTTTAATCATAGCCTCACCTCAGGTTTCGTGCCCACTGAGTGGTGCAGAGCTACAGTTATCCCACTCCACAAGGGGGGATCCACCTTGGATCCCGGAAACTACCGTCCCATCAGTCTGACGAGCCTTAAATGCAAGGCCATGGAGCATATTATCATGGAACTTATAAACAAAGACATTGGCAACCTTCAAACACTGGACTACACCCAGTTTGGGTTTGTGAAGACCCTATCTTGTCTCCTAAACCTGATTGATTTCTTCAAATCAGTCTCCAGAGCCATGGACAAGGGTAAGGTAGTCCACACAGCCTATCTAGACCTTGCCAAGGCCTTTGACACCATCCCCCACTCTGGAATCATAGATAAACTTACTAAGCTGGGCATTAACCCCAACGTCACCCAATGGGTTGCTAACTGGCTTACTGATAGGCACGGCCGGCCTTAGGCATAGGCGAACTAGGCGACCGCCTAGGGCGCTATAGAGGCCAGCTTTGTAAAGGGCGCAATTTGTGTTTATTTATTTATTTTAATGAATTTACTTTTTTTAATAAGAAAAGTAAATTCATTAAAATAAATAAACAATAGGGCACCGGAATCATAGGGCAAGGAGTGGGAAGTGAGCGCCCTCCCCCTTTTACAACTGCAGGTTGGCCTGGAGGCTTTCAAGAATTAACAAAAAAAAAAAAACTTCACTCCATGGTAGCGGAGTCTGCTCCTTTTAATAGGAACATGCATGCGTCACATCCACGCACGCCATCGTGGATGTAAAGACATTTGTAAAGTTGCATGCGGAAATCAAGCTAGCACTTTAAGATACAGGTTAACGCCATATGTACGCGTGCGGCTATTCGGATTAAAAAGAAGGTAAGTGTATGTGTGTGTCTGTGTAGTTTAAACTGGCCTGTATGTGAGAGAAAGTATGTGTGTATATGGAATTTTAATTAGTCGTTCTGTTTGTATGAGAGATAAGTGCATGTGATACATACTATTTGAAAGAGTAGGTGTGTGTATATGAGAGAGAAGGTGCGTGTCTGTGTGTTGTATGAGAGAGTAGGTGTGTGGAATACTACATGATTATGTGTTACATTTGAGGAGCGTAGCGGACGTGCGATACCAAGTATTATTATTTCATCAGCTATAGGAACCATTCATACAAAATGCACACCGCTCATAAACCTGTTGTGTTAAGCTATTTCCCCAACTTTAAATTGTATCTGCAATTCTGCGCAATAGTCAGTGGAATGTGGAGGGGGGTGGGGTGGGGGGGTTTAAAGACAAGTTGAAAAGTGTTATTACCAGAATGAGATCTGCTTTCACAGCTCCTTTCCAATCAGGTACTACAGAGCTCAGCTTTAAAGATGTAAACTTGCTACACAAAGTCACACAGCATCTCCCCAGTTTACAGTGATGAGCTAAACACTTAAGTGTTCCTAAGTTACAGGCATACAAAAATGATTTCAGCAGTATACCACTCCATTCTGTATTTATCATCTGGGCTCATATAACTGTAAAAAATGTATGCACATCTAACCCCTACTCTTTGGTTTGGCAGGTAACCACATGAGGAACAGGTCGCATTCTATTTGGGAATTGTAGTTTGGAGACTAAGTAAATTTCAATCCCACAAGGTTTATGAAAACTATTTGTTGAATATGGCCAAAAATTGCTATCACTACCGTCCCTGTAAAACCCAACCACGTGCAATTTTAGGGTTGATATTTTTAATGTGGGAATGTTTCACTTTAATTTTAGCAAAAAAGTTGGTTAATTGATTGCATATACATTTATAATGGGATTTCAATGCTCAACTAACTGAAGCTTATTCTAATTTGCTGAGCAGGACAATGGCATGGCATAGGTTCATAGATAGATTAGTACTAGGCTAACTGCCCTTGCGAGACATTTTAAGCCTAACCAATTATCCCCTGTGAGATTCAAACCTGTACTTTGTGTTTGTAAGGCAAACACCTTAACCATTAGGTCACCCTCCCAACCCCATATTTTCACAGGAATTAAAATAAGAGTTTCTTAGCATACTTCATATCCTTCGGAAATGCAGGTTAACACAAATCCTGTTGTTCTATCAACTTTAAGTTAAAAAGTGTAATATTTAAAATCTATCCCTATTTTTATGGTCATTGCATCCACATCCTGTCCAGATTTCTTGCAGTAAGGTTGAGAGGTATGCATACATCTCAACTATCCAGATTTTTGCCTCGTATTTTTGGCCTATTCCTCATAAAATGTGTGGTTTTCTGGCAAATCACTGAAGATTTAAATAACTAAACGTCATGCATTTGAGTTTCAGCCTTCATTTCCTTCAGAAAATGCATGGTAGGCTGTAATGACAGATGACTGAGGGGCCTTTTATGGTTAAACTCTTCTGAAATGGGTAGTTTTGTCATTATTGGTTCATACTTTTTGTTTCATTGCTTACTGGAAAAATGTTCAAAACTACAAATTTAAAACCTACTATAACAAGTGTAAATGTTTCTATGTGCAACTAGCTGTTTTTTGTTTATCAAATGGCACACTGTGTTGTAAAATATGAAAGCAGTCTTAGTAGTATAATTGCCTTTGGTGCAGAAGGTTGTAGATTCTACTCCCACACCATGTAGATGGCGTGCTAATATTGCATTGCCCATATAATTATTGATTATTTGGTGCATTATAAGGGGGATAGGGGTTCTACACTCCTGAGTATGTCCTTTTGTATAAGATGCCTAGTGTCTATGAACTTGTTGGTCATTTCCTATTGCAATATTACAAACTTATCAATTTTTTTAATGCAATATAGGCAATTAATTCTTCAAGGAAAGCAGGCACTGAATTTGTAGATAAAACATTGATATGTGAAGTTGTTTTGCCGGTAGCAACCTCTTCATTAGGTATGGATTTCTTTAATGTGGAATTCAGATGATTTTACATCAGCAGAGATTGTGAGTATGGAGTAATATTGGTGGATTATAATGACAGAAGTCTTGAGTGGACTTTTATGGTTGAAAATTTCTGAAATGGGTAGTTATTGGTTCATACATTTTGTTTCACTGCTTATTAAAAGAATGTTTAAAACTACAAATTAAAACACTTTCTAACAAGTGGTGCTGTATTATACAAGGAATATAATTCAATGTAATCAGGAAGGTGAATCAAAGAACAAATACACGGAAGTATGGCCTAAAAATTGTGTGCAAGGACTCTGTTTTGAAAACAGCCCAAAGATAAACTTAATTCTTCACTGGCAAGATGCATTTTCTATGAGTATGGGTTTTTATGCCATTTCAATGAATATGAATTTTTCCATTTCAATGAATGTGAGTTTCAAGGGCAGAGAAGTTTACTGCTTGTGCCAAGTCTGCTTTCATTGCGAGACTGTATTGTTTAGCAAATGGCTACCTGTGTTTGTGCTATTTTATATCAATATCTGTAATGACTATAGAAGCAAATAAGAGAACAGTATGCATGGTAACTGGTGGGAAATAACCAAATAATGGAACACTGGAATGGGAGCTGCTGCTAGGGGGAGGGGGTTGCAGCAGAAGTGGCTGCTCTGGGGGGCAGTCTATTACCCTGCCTAGGGCCCTATTTGACTGTGATCTGGATCTGGTATTTAAAGTAGAAAATACTATGCAGAAGTAGTTGTAGTTTAAGATACCTTGTAATTTAGTTATTCTTCCTATGCATTTAAATAATTTAAGGAAATGACTGGAGTGGCTTTCTTGGGGAGTGACCCTGTGGGTGTGGCTCAAATAGGGGTGTTTCATGACTGTGGCGTGGGTGGGGCTTAAGGGGCGCCGGAGCACTACTTTGCCTAGGGCGTCATTTTGGCTAAGGCCGGCCCTGCTGATAGGACCCACACTGTAAAAGTAGCCGACTCCAAATACAGCTCCAGACAAGTGACAAGTGGAGTACCTCAGGGTTCAGTCCTGGGACCGCTCTTGTTTGGCATCTACTTCTCTGAAGTACAGGCCAACACTAAGGGATTCTGGCTAACAAAGTTCGCAGATGACTGCAAACTGGAAGAAATTATTGAATCCCCAAATGATGTGGATACTCTACAAAAGGGCCTTACAGAAACAAATGCTTGGTGTCAGAGCCATGGGGTCAAGCTCAATGCCAAGAAAAGTACAGTTGTGTACACTTACCATAAATGTAGATGTTCAAGTGTATTCACTATTGTAGTCATTACACTTGGGTTATCCTGCTGGCAGGCTACCCTCAGTCATCACAATAAACAAAACATGCTGAAGGGATAGGTTCCTGACCCAGAGACTCCCCAGAGTCTGGAATAGATTGACATACATGTCAAGCAGAGTGCCTCTTTGGCTCTCTTCAGAAGGAACCTTGATGATTGGATGGGAGAAAGGAAATTCACCCCGGGGATTATGTCAGTTGCCCTGCTAGACAGAGGTCCAGGGAAGTAAATAGTGTGGGAAGAAATAGCCAAGGAATTGTTATGGCCTGGCTTGTATAGGCCCTAGGGCTGATAGCCTAGTACCAGCCTATGAACCTATGAACCCATGAAGACACACACACACACACATAGACACACACACACACACACACACACACACACACACACACACACACACACACACACACACACACACACACACACATGCACATGCACACACACACACACACACACACACACACACACACACACACCTGGCAAAGGCTGGCACAGATTCACCTGCTGTTCCCCCTTCTGCCCAGGCTATAAGGTAGGTATCACTGCCACTAGAACTCCTGCCAGCTACTTTAAGACTCTTGCAATTATACTGAGTGAAATTAATATTAATACAAATGTTAATGTTGAACAAACTGTGAGGCTTTCAGGAGTGGCCAGAGTTATCACAATTAAATACGTGCAGAGAATCTCAAAACTTAAATATTTTCTAAAAAGGACCAGCCATATACAGCAACACTTTATTCCAGTGTACAGATTCCCCTTTTCCTTGAAAATCAGGTGCTTCCCTAGCTACCACCCTCAAGCCTCTTAGTGTAGCGTCTGAGAGCTGAGCCTGTCTCAGCTCTACTTTTGGACTCTTCTCAACTCCCATTCCACAGGAAGTTTTGCATCCTCTGACAGTGGTGCTTCATTGTCAGCCTGGGTAATACCACTCACCTCTGCCCTTGCAATTACTCTGTCCAAGGGAACATCAGTACCTACCAGCAATTGTGGCTCACCTTCAGGCTTACTGCTACAGGGTGGCTCCCTCCCAGAAATAGCCACCTCACTAGTTCTGGCTTCAAGTATAAAGTCTGTGTGGGTCTCCCCAGGTTACCAGACCCAAATGCCTGTCTCCAAGCCTGACTGTGTGCAACTGCATGCACACAAGGTACTGCATTATCAAAATCATTCCCTATCAAGATACCTGCAGGGATATCCTCAAACACACCTACTTGCTTGTTTCCTTTTTCACCCTCCTAGTCAAGGTGAACCATGGCCAAAGGCATTTGGAATGGGGTCCTTCCTAAACCTCATGACTGTAGTGGATTGCCCAAGCAAGTGCTGTTCCTCTTTAACCATTGCAGGCTTTACAATGGTTATGTCAGAGGTTTTGTCTCTCTTAGCAGTGGCCTGTTTTCCATCCACTAAGATAGGATAAAACCTCTTGTGATAGTTTGGTACCACTGTGTCTCAAGACAACTTACCACTGACATACTGTTATTCACACTTGCTGGCTCACCCACCTTGTTTTTGTTGACATTTACATGCTACATGGTCCCACTAGTTACATTTAAACCATCTAACCCTTAATCCTGGCTGTGTACCTGAACTAGTGGCTTCCCCTGTTACTGGTGGAGTTGGGGTGGTTTAGGCAGCTGACCATGGGTTCCATTATATCTATGTGCAACACTGGGTATCCCATTATTGTGCAGTGATGCCCTGCTTGATAACAAGAGATGCCCTTTTCCCCCCAGCTCATCTGCAGAGTTACATTCCAGATTTGCCAACCAGATTCTCATGTCCTCAGGCAAAGTGCTAAGTGCTTGTTCCCTCACCAGTCTGCCAGCCTTTCAAAAGTGGTGACCTGACACCCACTCACCCACCTATTAAAATAAATGCTTAACTCAGAAATATAATCACACACACTTTCATTTTCCTTGCGCCTATGCTGCTGATTCTAATTCCATATGTTTGGCATCCATTTCAAGTCTCTTTAACTCCTGATGGATTTTTAAGTCCTCTGAAGAAAAGGTGAACTGTCCTGTTTCTGAGGGCTGCAAATTCCCATCATCAGACTGGTTATACTCCTGGTTGCTGGTCTGTGTTGTAACTGTGACTAAGGCTGAAATAATTTCCTCTTTAGTCAGGTTGGCATACACCAGTCCTTTGGCTTCATACATCATAGCTAACTGGTTCTTTGTCAGCTTGCCATAATCCTCTGCTAACATTTTTGCCTGCTCTCCCCACCTAAACTAAACTAACAAAAAATAAATAAAAACTGTTGTGATATAAAACTCTGAATGTTCACTGTGTGGCTGCTGAGAGACTGGCACCTTTATTGACAACTAATTACAGTTTAAAGAAGTTCAGTATCCACACCACTGCTTGCCAATATGTGACATCCCAAATCTGGGCAAGTACTCAAGGAGTCTGAATCCTCACCACTGACACTGAAGAGGGATGTTCACTTGAAATAGAAATGGATACACTTAGTATTTCCAGATGCAGCCCTCTCTGCATCAAGCACAATTTCCATTAAGAGCACCCAGGGAATGCACTCAGTCTGGGGGCTGGTTCCTCTCTATATCTGTCCAAACCCCCAGTAAGACTCCCCACTGGCACAGCTCAGAGTTGAGTGCTTAGCTGGGGTTCCAATCTAAGTCCTCCTATACCCTCTCTGAGAAAGCAGTGCTTTGCGTCCCTGCTCCAAGCAACTGACACATACAGTCTTTGAGATCTGATTTGCACACATGCACATGCATACACACCTTGGAAAGGCTGGCACAGATTCACCTGCTGTGCCCCCTTCTGAACAGACTATAAAGTAGTTATCACTGCTACCAGAACCCCTGCCAGCTACTTTAAGGCTTTTACAAGGGTACCCAATTATACTGAGTGAAATTAATATTAATACAAATGGTAATGTTGACCAAACAGCAAAGCTTTTAGGAGTGGCCAGAGTTATCACCAAATAAATATGTGCAAATACTGTCAAAACTTAAATATTTTTTAAAAGGACCAGTCACAATGAAAAGTTTAAATAAAGTTAATAATAAATAATAAAAGAACATGAACATACTAAATATCTATTTACAGTAAACACCAGATTTTCAGACACAGGAAGTATTAAAAATAACACCGATGGAAAGTTTCACACAGTTATACAAAAACAGCATTTAGCTAGTCTCACTATTTATTTCTGATTGACTAAATGAATTGCTGTTCCTACTTACTGAATAGAGCAAGGCAAGATGGGTGAGTGGTCCTTGTTCTCAGATTCAAGACAGAATACACAATCCTGCTCAGACTTCAGTCTCCTCTAATATTAGAACATTATTTCTGTACAGAATGACATCACATACATCTGGTCATCTTACTCTACTTCCCATTCTATCACCAACACTAGAAGCTGCCAGGATTTTAGTGCCTACATGTCAATAACACACACACACACACACACACACACACACACACACACACACACACACACACACACACACACACACACACACACACACACACACTCACAAGTGCATTGCTCAGATGTGGTGCAGCTGCTGGAAGTCATAAAACCATCCCACTCTTCCTACAGGAGGTACAAACTATTCTCTAGTACATACATTGCATCTCTGGCTCCCTTCCGAACTGTGGGATACCATCTTTATGGCCTAACCCAAACAGTAATTTAATTTCAAGAATATTTTTCAAAGTTAGGTAGATTAACCTCTTCCCTTCCAGTATATGCTGTTACAATCTATACATTTATACAGTTACAGTAACACATGTACATCTGTTTTTCTTCCAGGGCACACTGTTGATACATTTTAACACAAGCAAACCTCACCAATACATTTTCAACACAAACACCTGTACAAATCAGTTTGATATACAAATGCTATATAATTATTTATAAAATTCCATCTAGCTATGCTAACATATGTTACACATCCACTGCCCTACTTTTTCTGTCATGGCTAGGAGTACCTCCTATCGTCACACTTGGTATAAGTATAATTTTTTTCTCTTTCTATTTTTAGTACAATAATACAATCCAGCCACCATTTTGTCATAAACTTATGCAATGTCCAGTACTTCTTGACATCAAGCTTTCAAATGCCTTTTCAAAGTCTCTCTTTCTACCCCTGTTTGAAACTGTACATGAATCTTCTTTTTATTTCCTTGTTAAATGCTTTTATCACATTAATATTCCATGGTTAACAGTCTTTCTTTTTTCAAATTCTCCAAGAAAAACATTCATTGAAAGAACAGTCTCAAATATAATGTCACAAAATGCCTTTTTGTTAATAAGAATAAATGCTCTTACCTCATGTGCTTTTACACCTAAAAGAGCTATTAAATTGTCCCACACTTCATACCTGGCCATTTCTTTGTCTTCTTTACTTTAAATCCGTACCACGTATTTCCGTTTTCTATTTTTATCTGCCTTCTTTTCTGTTATGACACTTTTGTCATCGTTTACTTTCTCTGTAGATATTTTCTTTTCCATCTCACAACTATTCTTCAGGATTGTTGCTGCATCCTATTTTGTATTTTCTCCATAATGTCCCCCCAGGAAACATCTCTTTCATTTCCTGGCTTACTCTGCACCACAATTTCCTTAAGTAAATCATTCTACAACTCTCCCAACTGGAGGGTTGTAATAATACATCCATCATTTGCTGAGTCATCTCTATCAAACAGGTTTCTTTCAAAACATTTCTTCAGAATCCTGCACACATGCTTCAATCTCAATATTTGCTTTCTCCTTCATTTTTCCACTACTCCACCATCTCCTTCTCTCTCCATCCACTTCCCTGTTTCTCCAGGCCACCTCTGCACCTGGAACAGAAATAGAAAGTGCTCCTCCAAACTGGGAACCTCTCACAACAATGAGGAGTAGGGGAAGCTCCCAAATGCCCTTGCCAAATTTCTGCCTAGTAGTATAAATACCACATCATGTCTCTCCAGAAAAGAGGCCACAAGCCTAGTAGGACTAACCTGGTCAATAAAGGATAAATAAAATCAAAATAAATCTGTCATCTTTAATCAACAGGCTTTAATAAAAAATTATGCCACTGGAGAAAAACTAGTGGCGGAAACATCACAGGTATTTTTAGTTTCAAGGTCCATGCACATCTATTCTCTATTTACAAATAGGCAAAACAATGTTTAATAAGAAGCAGTCCACATGCATAATGGAAACTGTCACACAATAGCAGCAGAGATCCTGGTTTAACTTTTTATTATTAAAAGTGAACATAGAGAGATAAAAGCTCGTTACAAATCAGTACCCATGTCCTAAAACCCTTCAGAAGGAAGACATTTTGTTTTGGATGACTAGAGAAATGCTATTTCTCCCCTCCACCAAACAATTCCTTATCTCACAACCCTTCAGAAGGAAGACATTTTGTTTTGGATGACTAGAGAAATGCTATTTCTCCCATCCACCAAGCAATTCCTTATCTCCTGTTAAATTCCTGATATTTGCTTTCATGTTGTCCCAGAACACCAAGTTTTGAGTAGTATGCTAGGCAAAGGAAAAGCTGACTGGGACTGGGTGGTAGGAATAAGCTGTTTAAATGTTGGCTCAACCATTCTGAGGGACACAGTAGGATTTCCATTAAACTATGGCCCCAGACAGAAGCAAAAGCATCTAGCTCAGAAAGCAGATAAAGAGGACATTCAAGCAGGTTGTTTATAGCAATTAAGGTGTATGCAGTAGCATGTGCACATGTGCCACACTAAGCTAAATAAAGACCCTTCGTGCGTGTGTGTGTGTGTGTGTGTGTGTGTGTGTGTGTGTATGTAGGGGGGGGGGGTGAACCATAGGACAGACAGGAGAAAAATTCTCCTACTCTAACTGCTACTGTAATGTGATGTTCCTATATGCTTTCCACCTTGCTATGAAGACTGAAAAAATACACTGAAATATAGCAGATGGTGGACAGTAACAACACTGTTGGTGGCACAGAGGGGGAGGACAGCACAGTCTCTCAGTGGATAGCATTGTCATCTTACAGCAAGAGGTTCCCTGGTTAAATGATCAGCTAGAGTGCCTTCTGTGCAGAGTCTGCATGTCCTCCCTGTGTTTGCATGGGTTTCCTCTGTGCATTCTGGTTTTCTCCCACATCCCAAAGACATGCAGTAGGTGGACTACACTCTCTAAATAGACCATAGGTGTGACTGCGTGTGCAAGTGCATGGTGTGAAAGAACAAACTGTGGCAAGGCTAGCCACTTGTCCCTGTGAACCTTGGCTCTAGATGATTGTCACTGTTGAAATGATACCCCGATCCCATATGAAAAATGGGAAAAAACAGGATGTGGCTGGATGGACAGGCAGTAAGAACACCAAATATTAATGTGGAAAAAATCTCGATATGTGATAAGGTTGCTAAGGAAAACTATTCAGCTGTTGACCCAAATGATTAGTGTACCCTAAAATAAATGAATTGAAAATATATATAAATGCCACTTTTTATTTATTTATTTTACATTTGTTAACCGGGCTAGTCCAACTGGATACATGTCCATTTTCAGTGGAGGCCCGAGGAGAAAAGCTTCGCTAACTACTAGATAACAGGTTAAGAATATACAAAATTATACAATAAAAAAGAAAAACATTTGCTTTAAACCTTTTACAGGCTGTCTAGGTATTTGAGTACAATTAGAGTCATAGCAGGTGAATAGGTTTAGATACTTTACTAAGTTATGGTATTTCTACCGTCTTCATAAGTAGCAACATTTAGAATTTTTGTCTCTTAAAGCGGGGGAGTGACAGAAACATTTAAGAGGTGGAAAGTGGAATATGCTAGAGTTAGGAAGAAGAGGAGAGGGAGGTCAGATGAAAATGAATGAGGGAAAATAAGAGACAGAAAAGTGGTTACCCAGGGTTATTGCAAGAGCATAGCCAGTGGTTGGTTAGGAAGAGTTTTAGTTTGGTTTTAAATAGCGGAATTGTAGTCAGGGATGTGAGGTCTGGTGGAAGTTGATTCCAAATTTTGCCAACTGAGTTGGAAAATGTGGAGTCACCAGCTACATTATTTGATCGAGAAGTTTGAATCTGTATTTTGTTAAAGGAGCGAAGGTTCTTCATGTTGTTATAGGGTTTTATGAGGGTGGAGAGCATTGGTGTGTTCTCAGGGTGATGCAGGGCTTTATGGGCGATAGTAAGTTGATAGAATTGTATAAGGTGGGGTAGTTCCAGCCACCCTAGTTTTGTTAGATTCAAACAATGGTGAGTTCTATATGGAGAAGCAGTCGCAAATCTGGCAATGTTGTTGTATGATGTGGCTAGTTTATTGAGGTTATGCTTAGAAAGATTAGTGTATATGGAGGAAGCATATAATAGGGTAGAGATTAAGTGTGTTCTAGCTATAGTAGTTCTGGCTTCAGGTGTTAAGAAAGATTTGATTCTGTAGAGAGAACCTATTTTTCTGTTAGTTGTTTTTATTGTGGAGTTGATATGAAAGTCAAATTTTAGTTGGTTATCAATAGTAATTCCCAAGAGTTTGGTTGTTTGGTCTGGAGCTATAAGGGTGCCATTGTTAGATGTGAGTGTAAAATCAATAGGGGGAGACAGGTGAGTAGGTGGAAAGAGGAGAAGTTTGGTTTTCTTGGGGTTGAGGAGGAGACAGTGATTAGAGAACCATTGCTCTATGGTGGTGAAGGTTTTTTGTGTTAGGGAGTGAAGTTCAGTCTGGGTAGAGGCAGAGCAAATGATGGTGGTGTCATCAGCGTATTGAATACAAGTAGATAAAGGAGTGGCTAGGTGAAGATCATTTATAAAAATGGAAAACAGAAGAGGACCTAAGATGGAGCCTTGAGGGACCCCTATAGAGGTGGGGAGAAGATCAGAGAGATGGTTGTCCCATAGTACTGCTTGTTTGCGATTATCAAGATAGGACGTGAACCAGCTTAGGGCAAGGTTGTCCAGTGAGAGGGAATTGAGGCGATGTAAGAGGAGTTGGTGATTAACCATGTCAAAGGCTTTTGACAGGTCTACAAAGAATGCTGAGGAGGGAGTATAGTTGTTGCAATTTGTTAATAGAGTCGATGAAGGATAATAACGCTGTGGTAGTACTATGGAATGGTCGAAACCCATGTTGGCAGTTAGCTAAGAGATTGTTGCTTAACAGGTGATTAAGTAACTGTTTGTGGATGCATTTTTCCATTATTTTTGCAAGAGGAGACAGTAATGCTATGGGGCGGAAGTTAGAGTACTCCAAAGAGTCACCTCCTTTGAAGAGAGGGATAATGTGCGAGATTTTCCAGACTGAAGGGATAGTACTTTCTTTTAAAGTCCTATTTAAGCCCACTTGTAATGCATTTGCTGCTATATGAAGAAGAAGCACACATACAGCTGTGTAAAGTTATTCAGTCTTTGCCAGATTATTATCCAATTGCTGAGCATAGACTATTTCTGAAGTAAATGTTCAAAATATTTGAGTATCTCAACTATTAAAGTCTCCAATAGCATTAGCAATATAATCCAAATCCAACTTTTCTATATTTGCAGAAAGAAAACTTTTCCTGAATACAATATTTATTATAAGTCTACCTGCATATCTGGTTGTCAGACAAGTGAAATGAAGTCAAGTATTTTTGCCCTGGAGCACTACAGCAATAGATTAGATTTGCAAATATCCTGCTCATGGTTTTACCTTTGATCTGCTCATGACAGATCGCAGCAATTCTTCCCACTTGCTGTTCACATCTTCAGTAATTTCCAGTATCTGTGCTCTCTGACCCGGGGCCTCATCCTTCAAGGTCTGGGCCATCTCATTTACTGAACCAATCTTACTGTGTCCAAGGGAGTTTATTTCCTTTGTGAAGTCATTAAACTGCTTCTCCAAGATCTATAGCACAAAAGCAATGCAAAAGGAATTAGGTATGTTACACATGCAGGAGCTATGCACATATATGTAACACAACCAGAGGCAGTAAATAAACTAACCATGAATAATATAGTGAAAAAAAGTAACTCACAATAGATGTCCTTAAACCTCAGACTGAATTAGTATTATGATCACATTGTCATAAATGATAGAACTTAAATAATCACTTCACATTTTTCTAGGAGAACAAGTACTTATTTATTTACATTTATTTATTTACATTTATTAACTGGGTAGTGTCTGACTGGGCAAGTAGCCCGTTCTCATCAGAGACCCTTTGAGAAAAGCTCCAGAACAGTAACAATTAGTAAAGAGTAACAATTAATAAATGCATATATAAATATGTAAACAATGTAGTGACTGACTCTAATAGTCATGCAGTAAATAAAACTGAGATGATTAACAATTAAATACATAGCAGCAGAAAGATGTCCCACTGTCATTGGTAGAGTAAGTGAAAGTTGATACACTAAATATACTGCCAAAGCTTTTCTGCCATTTCTTAGTAATTCCAGATTAGTTACTCTGAAAATGATTGTAGCTAGTGTACACAGAGGTCTCATCCTTTATTTGCAAAGGTGAATAGATCAACAGTCTTTTTCACATTTTACAATTTGAAAGAACGTGTACAATTATTAGATTTTCTGGCTACTCTTGTTACTACACTTCTTTGCAATTCTCAAATTTGTTGACACCTTTTTCAAACCCTTAAACCTATGCGCAGTCTGCTGTAGAAGAAGTCAGAAGAGGTTACTGCAGTTAGCTTTCATAGGTTCATAGGTTCATAGGTTGGTACTAGGCTATCAGCCCTAGGGCCTATACAAGCCTAGCCATAACAATTCCCTGGCTATTTCTTCCCACACTATTTACTTCCTTGGACCCCTGTCTAGCAGGGCGACTGACGTGATCCCCGGGGTGAATTTCCTTTCTCCCATCCAATCGTCAAGGTTCCTTTTGAAGAGGGCCAAAGAGGCACTCTGCTTGACATGTATGGGCAATCTATTCCAGAGTCTGGGGAGTCTCTGGGTCAGGAACCTAACCCTCCAGCATGTTTGGTTTATTGTGATGACAAGGTTTAGATCCCTGCATGTGGCTCTGGGGAATTGGGATTTCTTTAAGTGTAGCATGTCCCACAGCTCTGGGTTTGACACGGCCTTGTATGTTAAGCTGAGATCGCCTCTGAGTAGACGATATGCGACAGAGTATAGCTGGAGTTTTTTAAGGTAGTCAGCGTAAGGCATCTGCTTTAGGTCTGTGATTCTTTTAGTGAGGTATTTCTGTGGTCTTTCCAGTTGTTGCAGATGTCTTGAGAGGTACATACCAAATGGGGTGTTGTATTCTATAATGGGTCTAATGAGGGATGAGTACAGTGGGACAATGACCTCCTTTTTTCTGGATGAAAAGCCCTTAGTGATGAGGTGTGCCACATAGAAGAATTTCCTGACTGTTGTGGTGATGTGGTTATCGAAGGTGAGACCACTGTCCACCTGTGTCCCTAAGTCTCTTATCACACTTTCGGTGTTTAGTGTACTGCCACCTATATTGTAATTCATGGGTACATGTTTTTTCCCAAAGGGGATAACTATATATTTCTTGGCATTGAGCTTGAGCCCATGGCTTTGGCACCAAGCATCTGTTTCTGTAAGGCCCTTTTGTAGAGTATCCACATCATTTGGGGATTCAATAAAGGCTCCTAGTTTGCAGTCATCTGCAAACTTTGTTAGCCAGAGTCCCGTAGTGTTGGCCTGTACTTCAGAGAAGTATTTGCCAAACAAGAGTGGTCCCAGGACTGAACCCTGAAGTACTCCACTTGTCACTTGCCTGGAGCTGGATTTGGAGTCGGCTACTTTTACAGTGTGAGTTCTATTAGTAAGCCAGTTAGCAACCCATTTGGTGACATAGGGATTAATGCCCAGCTTAGTAAGTTTATCTATAATTCCAGAGTGAGGGATGGTGTCAAAGGCCTTGGCAAGGTCTAGATAGGCTGTGTGGACCACCTTACCCTTGTACATGGCTCTGGAGCCTGATTTGAAGAAGTCAATCAGGTTCAGGAGACAAGATCGGCTCTTCACAAACCCAAACTGGGTGGGGTCCAGTGTTTGAAGGTTGCCAATGTCTTTGTTTATAAGTTCCATGACAATACGCTCCATGGCCTTGCAGACAAGGCTCGTCAGACTGATGGGATGGTAGTTTCTGGGATCTAAGGTAGATCCCCCCTTGTGGAGTGGGATAACTGTATCTCTGCGCCACTCATTGGGCATGAAACCTGAGGTGAGGCTATGATTAAACATGACACTTAGGTGAGGTGCCAGTTTATATTGTAGTTCTTGTAGTACACAGCCCAGGATGTCATCTGGTCCCATGGGTGCTGTATTCTTAGCTTTGGAGAGTGCATTTTTTACCTGTGTGGCTGTTATTACCAGATTTGGCAATCTTCCGGTATTGAGATTGGCCATTTAGGGGGTGAGAGGGGGGGTGAAGTTGGCACTGAATTGATCTGCCAGGATATTGGCAATATCCTTGGGATCAGTATATTTAATGCCATTCTGTTTTAGCTCAGAGCAGATCTGAGCATTACCATTTAGATTCTTGACATAGTTATAGAATGCCTTGTGGTTGTCTTTGGAATCTTTGGCAATTTTATTTTCATAACTAGCTTTGGAGGATTTTATGAAGGATCTCAGTTTCTTACTGAGGCTGGT